>NW_026859015.1:0-49304 GCF_026571515.1 Ruditapes philippinarum
ACTTTAAAACAAAGTTACGTGAAAATGAACATTTTGACTTAATGCTGCTACTTGCATTTGGTTATTTTTGTTGAAATGAAAATTCAAAATGTTTTACAAAAGCTATCATTTGACATAACTACAACTTTCATTCAGGTGTCTGATGCAAAAAAGGTCAATCATTTTTGTAAATATTATAAACGGACCAGTCTTAGCTTCTTTTATCAAATAAGTGATCTTCTTTACGACATTAATTAATTCATAGACTAGTTTACAGATGGCACGAAAAGAATTGAGCAAATAATTGAAAAAAACACAACGCGCCATGGTAGCAAAAACGAGTTGGCGAGATGCAAGCCATTGGTACAGGTAGAATTTAAAAAAAATCAATTTGCCGTTTTAGGTTAACCTCGCACGGCAAAACGGACAGACGGACAAGCTAAAGTATGTTTGAAATATGTCGGAACGGTTGCTTGATGCCATTATTTCTTGTTCAGGTTCGAATATTGGATATCTGGCATCCAAGTAACTGAGGATTTAACTGCAAATGTCTGTTTATGTTTTGGTTTTCACCTTAATCGACTGTAATAATTTGTTTTGATAATAAAGTGATTTAAAACATAAATATTGTATACCCCCCTCACCAAATAACTGCACATGAGTTGAACACTGTTTGGGTGTACTGGGCTTGACGTATATGGAATGAGAACTTAAATATATATAAGTACATGTTTACAGTTTTTAAAGTATTTTTCATGATCAAGTATTACACAATCAACACACCACACTTCATACTTCACAAGTCTCTTAAAATCAATTTATGGACGTCCACTTGTACTGGAAGTTTTACATTCCAAGTAACAGAGAACGTTTTTGCAAATGTCTGATTTTGCTTGCAGTGCCTAGCCGTTTGTTGTTTTTTTGGGGTGGATCTTTTTACTTGTGTGTATCGCACATGAACAGTAACCTTTCTCGGTGCATGTATCCCTGCATTTTATCAAATTTTAATGCGTTATAGATTAATATTTTTCTCCATTATTTCGGTTATTGATTAAAATAGTTATATTTAAATGCCCCACACCACGTTTAACCGTAGCCTTATGATTAATGTATAATGTTGATTATGTTTTATTTGTCAACTGATATGCGATTTATTTGACATGTGTACTATAAATCTTTAAAAGAAAGAGTGAAATACGATATTTTTCTATACCGTTGTTTATAACATTCTCTTCTCGGGGGATATTGGTACATATCCAAAATGTCATTTCATACATAATTCATAACTTCCGCTGGTTTCCAATGTTAAAAGTATCAGACCTACAAATGGTCAAAAGGTCGTTGTTAGGAAACTTAGCTTTACGGTCTCTGTCTATATTTTTATTGCGGGTCATTTTTTATGAAGAATGCTATGGCATCAACTTGTAATTTACGTTGAAATCATTCTCGAATTTGAAGATACAAGAAAATAAAATAAAAAGGCTCATTTACAAATTAAATGTTCTGATTTAAACATACAGATTTCGATAAAAATGTCGTTTTTAACAAGTTCTGATGGATTGTAGTGCATTGAAATAACGTAATCTTTTATTTTATTTTATTTTTCATTCCTATACCATGTATTAATATTTTGTGTGCAATTTGAAACCATTGACGATGCATTTTTTTTCATTGTTGCGTCCAGTATCATGCCGTCCTTGCGGATTTTTTACCTAAACTGACGACGCACAATTTAATGATTAAAAAGATCAGACATCCAGCAGACTGCCGACCTCGGCTTTATTTTTTCCCCCAATATCGGAACAACTGTCGCCCAGTGAAACATTTATCTGAATACATGCTTGATAGCGTTTCTTTCATTATATTTTTTTCTTATTTTTATTATTATTTATTATTATTTATTAATTTATTTATTTATTTTGCAGCTGACTCTCTCGTGAACTGGCACTTTGGAAGATTTATCATAAATTCAGAAACATCTCTTTAAATGTATAACCTATTTTGGCTTTTCTCTTTCCAGAACTTTTATAATAAGTGAAATTAATCTACGCTTTATACATGTACCAATGTTTTTTTAAAACTTTTTTACTTTAACTCAATGCTTTTTAAAACTCGGTTTTCTAAAACTTACAAAAGTGATATAAATAAAAAAAGAAGAAAAAAATCTTACTCAAGGTCTGTTTTTTCTCTCGGACCGATATTATTGTCCGTCATGTTTCACTTTTAATCCAGCCGAACTGTCACCGACACACAGACGCGATCCGAACTGCTATCGGATAGCAACTCGGTAAAGTAGACTAAAATTGTTAATCTTTAATCCGCATGGTTAGCGACCAGACATGGGCTATAAATACCGTGTATCTCTCTGTGCAATAGTATTTAAACTTGTGTATACTCAGCGGAAATTAATAATTTATAACCAATATGTATATTAATGTAATTGTGTTATTTCTATTCTACATGTACCAACCGATTATTATTTCTTTTCAGATAAAAATTATTGTGTTTTTTTATTCATTCTTATGTCACTAATATTTGCATGTTATAAATTATTATCACTCCCTATACAATATGATTTATCAGCATTTAAAAAAAAAAAAGCTTAAGTGAAATACAACAAGAATATTCTGTAGTTCTACAGTAACCCTCGCCCCATGCCTTTAAATACTGTATATGAATATGTAAATGTCATTGACAGTTGATTTGCGATATAAGTTAATTATTATAATTATTATTATTATTATTTTTATTATTATCAATTGATTGATTGATTGATTGATTTATTTATTTATTTATTTATTTATTTATTTATTTATTTATTTATTTATTTATTATTATTATAATAATTATTGATTGATTAGTTGATTTTAGTTGATTTATTTGTTGGTTGATTGATTTATTGGTGGCTGGCTGGCTCACTTTCTTGCTTGCTTGATTGATTATTTTATACAGTACATTTAATTGTTCACTCTCTGTATGTATGTGTGAACGTGTACATGTACATACCTACATGTGATATTTTCTGGCTTATTATTATTATCATCATCATTATCATCATCATCACCATCATCATTGGATTGAACCATGTCAATAACAACGCTATATTCTAATTACATTTGGTTTGAACTACATGGAAATAGATAATTCTCCTTCGTCGAAAATGGTATTATTCTAAGAACAGAGCGTTCAAAAAATCTAAAAAGTTCAGTCGCATAATTTCGGCCTCCGTTTGAGAGATAAACATCAAATGTATATTAAAGATAAATTGGACATATTGGCAAGGCACTGTTGGCATAGAAAACATTTCTCGAATACACGTGCCGCTATTGCAACTCCATAAAAACGGTATTGCACGGCCGTTTAATTTTTGCTGTTTTGAGCGTTCTTTAGGGATTCCGTTTTTGTGTCGCCTCTACGGAGTAGTGGCGACATATAGGGATCACTTCTCCGTCGTCTGTCTGTCTGTCCATCCGTCCGTCACAAAACTTGTCCGGACTACTCCTCATAAACTACTGGTGCAATTTCATCCAAACTTTACAGGAATGATCAGTACCAAGTCTAGTTGTGCATATTGTCAGCATTTTCCGGTTCAATGATTTTTGTCAGTTATGGCCCTTTAATAATTTTTAATTTTAAAGTTTGTCCGGACTACTTCTCTTATACCACTAATGCAATTTCAATGAAACTTTACATGATTGATCTGTAGCTCAAGTCCTTGCGCATATTGCACGGGTTTTCCGGTTGATTGATTTTTGGCCGAGTTATGGCCCTTTGATAAAAAGGTTTCTTTTTCTGTGTGTTGCCAGATACACAAAAGCTTGTCCGGACTACTCCTCATAAACTACTGGTGCAATTTCATCCAAACTTTACAGGAATGATCAGTACCAAGTCTAGTTGTGCATATTGTCAGCATTTTCCGGTTCAATGATTTTTGTTTGAGTTATGGCCCTTTAATAATTTTTATTTTTAAAGTTTGTCCGGACTACTTCTCTTATACCACTAATGCAATTTCAATGAAACTTTACAGGATTGATCTGTAGCTCAAGTCCTTGCGCACATTGCACGGGTTTTCCGGTTGAATGATTTTGGCCGAGTTATGGCCCTTTGATAAAAAGGTGTTTTTTCTGTGTGTTGCCAGATACGCAAAAGCTTGTCCGGACTACTCCTCATAAACTACTGGTGCAATTTTATCCAAACTTTACAGGAATGATCAGTACCAAGTCTAGTTGTGCACTGTCCGTCTGTCTGTCCGTCTGTCACAAAATTTGTCCCAACATGAAATTGGCCATCATGAGGCGACACATGTGATTACTGATCGCTCTTGTTCTCTTTTTGACGTCATTTGCGTTATACAAACATATAAAAACGCGATAAATGTCTTTTGGGTTTGTGATAAATATAATAAAAATGTATTATATTCGCGTAGATTCAATACTAAATTTATTGAACGAGTTGATTTTAAGCGTACATGCGAGCCTCCGGTATTGAACCCACATTCATTCGTCGAAAAAAAAAACATAAGATTTTGCAACATTATGCGAAAAGCCCAAACAGACTCATATTTTTCGCGCAATTTAAACTAAACATTAAGGTTTAAATGGGGAAAAAGACTCGAAACATTACCTTATTTGTTCAATCCTTCCTGAAGGCTTTGTAGACTTCCTGGGTGAAGACATAGATGCTCTCGATATCTGACTTTTCCATTTATTTGAAAGAGATGGCAAATTATACCGAGTCAATCTTGTTAAAAAATCATTACTCGTTTGCACGTGTTTAAGATCAGTAAGTGTTGAATATGTGCTATAATTCGGTCCACATATCTTTGAAACATTTGTGCTCGTACTTTTCGGCATCGAATCATGAAATCGGCAGTTGTAGATCTGAAAACCGAGAGGACATCTTGCATTCCAACCAAGGTCCCTCTCAAGCATTATGCTCAGAGTATGCCCTTACTCAATTAATTTCTTAATTATCTGAAAAACTCATTTACTATATAAGGCATAAATCTTGTTTAAATCTTACCCGAACAGATAGTTACAACGTTTTGACGCTAGTTACTACGTTCCAAGAATTCAACGTTAACTACGTCATTGACTACATTAAGTGACGTAATTATGTCCAAACTTAAGCGGTGCGGTTAAAACGTTAAATAGCAATACAAAAATAATGTTCAATAATTTATACATCGTCATTGTCATACAAATTATTATTGTCATTTCAAAACTTATGTTTTCAAATATAACAAAACCTGTTGAGAAATGAAATGTGTGTCTAAGGGAGACACATCTTCAGTGCATAAAACAATAAACTGCTGTGATATGGTTTGTGGAGTTGTCCCACATATTGTCCCACCGGAATATTGAAATGTTGATAAAAAATATATACATTTAAAACGCCCGTGCAGTTTTTGAGGCAAGCTATGGAAAAAAATAATGAATTGAAAACGGTAGTTTTATATATTAATACATGTATACATCTTGATAAATAAATATCAATAACACTTATTTTGAAACTCTAAATATCAATATAAATGAATATTTGGAGGGTTAGAAGTAGGCCTAAAGGTAAAAAAATATTAGAAAGGTTTATGCGAGATGTTGGACTCTCGGAATATTGAAAAGTTCATAAAAATATATACATTTAAAACGCCCGTGCAGATTTTGAGGCAAGCTATGGAAAAAATAATGAATTGAAAATCACAATATCGTCAGGGTGCTGAGCAGTTTTTTCGACAATATTTACTGAACTTTCAATACCAGTAACACTGTACTTGTGTATTACCAAAATACATTTTTTTATTTGAAATATTTCCTGGATTTTCCTTTGTTACTCGTCTGCTAGACTGCGACTAAATTATTTTCAGTAATGTATCGAACAATCATTCGCACATTTTGATTTTCTTTGTGCATTGTCATGACTGTTGTATTTTTAAAAAAAAAAAAAAAAACACAAACAAACGCAGTCCGGTGGTGTTTAAATGTAATCCTATTGTGTTCATCTCTATCTGGATCTCTTAATGAATTAATTTGAGCCGTGTCACGACAAAACCAACATAATGGGTTTGCGACCAGCATGGATCCAGACCAGCAAGCGCATCCGCGCAGTCTGATCAGGATCCATGCTGTTCGCTTACCAACCCTATTACAAGTAGAGAAACAAATAGCGAACAGCATGGATCCTGATCAGACTGCGCAGATGCGCAGGCTGGTCTGGATCCATGCTGGTCGCAAACGCATAACGTTGGTTTTGTCGTGACACGGCTCATTTATGTTCGTTTTGTTCATTGCAGGTTGAAGAAATTACCAAATTAAATTGTTGAAAGCACACTTATCTTCAAACCGGAATAAACTTTTACTTCCTTTGAAAGGGTAAACATGTGTTTAATAATGTTTTAATAATGGATAGATGTTAACTTACAAACCTTTAGACATTCAATAATGTATCATATAGATAGTAAAATGTTAACAAAGTGGCGGTTTTACTTCCATACCAAATAGTAAAATCACATTAACTATACCGTACCAATAGTCAGAAAGAAGAAGAAAAAAAAAGTTAATCTATATGGCTATGAGTACGTTTTTGGGACACAAAAAAACCCACAGCATTTTTAAGAGATAAAAATTATAGCATTTTTTAAGGCTTTATACATATGTCTAATACTACAGCAAACTGAGCTCATTTGATTGCTTGGTGTTTAATCAAGACAACTTCCTAATCATCTTTATACGATTGTGAATCAACGACGACGACGACGACAACAACAACAAAAAAAACGACCTCCGCTTATTCACCCGGAAACACAAATAAGCCTATAAGATTAAAAGCGAACATGTTTTGGTGATCCATATAATAGGAAATTAACATGCAGGTGGGGGAGGGGGTGGAGATAGTGATGACATGAAACGCGATACAATAACATTAAAGCCGATATACATGTATATTTAACCCAAGCACATATTTGATCATCCAAAAAGGTTGCTTTTTTGTGTCAAAATATAAATCATGCAGCAGACGAGAAATTACAAGTGCGAGGAGTTATATTTTATGTGTTTTTTAAATTACGTTTTATCAATTTTAGCCATATTTTTCAATTTACAATTATAAGGAAATTCTATTCAACATCGACCTTCATTCGTAAAACTAAATTTATCCAAACGTGATGCACTTTCTGTTTAAAAAATTCGTACCGATTGAACTGTTTGACTGACACATGGTGCAACAGACGAACACTGAAAACTGATTAAAGTCGTTTAATGATTATTTAAGTGAACGAAATTATGTTTTGAAATCAAAACGTTGCATGGATGTAACATTTTGCTTAATATTTAATTACAGTGAATGACGTTTTACATCCGGTTTTGTAGGAATTTCTGAAGAGTACTTTCGGTTTTAAAGAATCTCTTAACCGTACGTACTTTTGGTTTGACAAGTGGCAGAAGCATGGAGATTGTGGTAATATATTTAATACCTTATAACCAAATGTTTATTTACTTTATACATATTTTGTTTTGGTAAGCAATATTCTCAGGCAAAGCAATGCATTTCGCGCACAATATAAATAATAAAACGGTTATAGTTACCATAAATTATTATGTTTGTAATATAAATCCGTGAAGAGTCTTTATAAATAGTGTTATAAATATTATAACACAGCACTTGTTCGGATTATTGTTTTCTGATGAAAGACATTCAAAGGCTCATTAAAGCTACTCTCCCACACAAAACAGTCTAAAACATCAACATATCTGTTTACAGTATTTAAATATTACGGTGGCATGGAGGGGACATCAGATATATTTTATGTATCACGTGCGCACGCGATAGCTACTACTTGCGCACGCGATAGTGACTGTGCGCACTTAATAGCTGCTACGTTGGGCACACAATAGCTACTACGTGCACACGCGATAGCTCCTACGTTGGTCAATCATTAAGTGCGCACGTAATAGCTATTGCATGCTCTCATAATAGCTTGTATGTGGGCACGTAGTAGCTATCGCGTACGTACGTGGTAGTTATGGCGTGCACACGTGGTAGCTATCGCGTGGGCACGTAGTAGCTATCGCGTGCGCACGTGGTAGATATAATATTTAAGATGGCCCCTTTATGCCACCGTAAAATATGCATAGTAGTAAAATTTGCAGTTTTCACGAGTTTCACTTCACGCAGTTTTATCACACCCGTGAACATGTTGCGAGTAGGACAGTTAGATGCAGGTATAAACCGGGTTCCCGATAAATGTTCTTTTTTTGTATTTTTTGTCTCCTTTTAGAGACATAATATTCCATAATATATTGTGCAGCAACCGACTGCAGGATAAAAAGAACACCCAGTGCAAAACTGTTCTACCCTCAACCAACGGATCTAAATGCAACCAATTAACGAATAGGTGCATATATTTTATTTACAAAATAAAACGTTGCAACAGTTTAAAATTACAGGACCATAAACATAGCCAAAACTTTATTTTTTATAATCATCTAGTTCCATATAAATGTACGAACTTGTGGTAAAACTTTATCTTTCGATGACATTTTATTTCATAAAAGCCCAAACCACAATATGCGGGATAGTAGCTCAAAGCCTAAAAAAAGACAAAATTCATTTTTTCAAAAGCTTTTAATTTTTGGTGTCCTGAAACATATTCAAAAAAGTTACTCATTGCCCTTATTTGTGAGCCATTTTTTGTTGTTGTTGTTTCTTTTGTGATTTGGTAATTAGAACAGATATAGTGAATTTATATTTTGCATTGAAATCAAAATACCAATTTGTTTACATTTTACTTCCTTTATGACACTTCATTTCTCATTCAACGGTATTTTCTTCAGGCTATAATCATCTCATATATATTCTAAATCCATTAATACAACATTATTGAACTCATCTGTTCCCTTTTTACAGAATGAAAAATTCATTCATTTAGAGGCATAATGTGCCTATAGGTTTTGCATATATTTTTTTTTGTTTTTAATCGAATTCTAGCTTCAGAATTAATTATCTTTCTCATTTATTTCAGCTTGGATGCCACATACATTTACAGTTTTATTTGATATTCAGCCTTTTTGGAAGTGTGGGTTCACCATTACATATGTATGAACAACTTCTTTCTAGTGGACATATTGAAAAGGCAATACAAGCCCCGGTTGGTGGCTTCTCTCTGCCCAGTGGCATGGCGATTCATCATGACTTCAAAGACGCAAAGATGCACGATTCTGTTGAACTGCTGAGAATAATGTTTGACCAGATGGCGACTAAATTCTACAAAGCAGTAGTGTTAGATGGGAGTGATCTGTTGAATCACCATAAAAATATTTTTTCGGCTACGTCCGTCTCTGAACTCGACGTTAATCGTATGTCTGTTACGTTACGTGGAGCTAAACGTTCATTTAAAGGAGTGGAAGATAACATGATAGGGCTGCAATCCGAGGTGCACTACCTTATTGAAAGTGTTAGGAGTAGAATCCTTGAACTTAAAGACGAAATTAAAAGTTTCGAGGACAAACAGGAATCAATGGAACAGGAAATAGCAATGATGGAAACAGAAATACAAGAAAGTGATTCAAGCGCTCGTGAATATGACAGGTATGCCGATGACATGGATTTTCTTGCTCGTAAAAAGAATAGAGAAGCCGAGGAAGCTGCTAAGTGGGGAATTGGAGAGTTAGCAGCAGCTGGCGCAGTGGCGGTTGGTATTTTTACTGGCGGACTGCCTCTTCTTGCAGCCATTCCCGGTGTTGTGCTTGGGGGCGCCGGTCTTAAAAACGTAAAAGATCATATGTATTATGACGGACAAGCGGCAAATTATAGACATGATGCTTATATATATAGGATAAGGGCAAATGGACTACGCGAGAATGTTAAAATGATAAAGAGAAATATAAGTAATTTAAAATTGGAAGCTATCCATGTTAGACATGAGCTTCAACAGCTTGAGTATGCATTGCGAAGAGTGAACGACCTGTCTAATTCGTTACACGGTTCAGTCAAAGGTACATACGAGGTAGTTTCCATGCTGCAAAATATGGAAATTGCAATTGCAAATGCTGAACTTGATACACAATCTATCATTGAAAGGTTTAAATACATTCCAAATGTTATTAAAAGGGCATCTGATTCCATGCTTAAAAATACAAAGAGTGCTTGGATCAGTATCCAAGAAACTTCTTAAGTTGAAGCAAAATCTTCTAACTTGAACGCTCTGCAACATATTACAATTTCACTAGAGTGTTCTATTATTTTATCTAAATACTAGCGTTGATTTACCTCATTATATAAGATATAACTGCCGTTCCATTAAAAATCAACATTTACTTAAATTCAAAATGTGATCACTTTTAATATTATTAACGTTACATTATACGGTTTCTTGGTAATAATTACATTATACGGCTTCTTGGTAATATTTACGTTATACGTTTATATTTACATTATATGGTGATGAAACTGTTGCTGCGTTTTCAATTGTTTTCTTTCCTTTAAAGACCTTCCTGACTTTAGCATATTCATTCTATTGTAATGCATACATACCCGTAATTCCATTAAAAATCTTGACATTATCTTAGTTTCATATTATGCTTATGTCAGTTTTCCTAGAAATGTTTGTTTTGTTAACTCGACTTTTTTCCGAACAAAACAATAGAGGTATTATTACAGTCATGTCGGCGTTCCCGTTGCTGTCCGCAAACTTTAAACATGATCATGACATTTTAATTTCTTGGTGTATTGTCTTTATGCTTCATTACAACAACCCTTAGAACAAGACCTTCAAGTAGTTCAGACTAAACTTGATCTTAATTCATAAATGGCCTTGACCTTCATGGTCAAATGTCTAAATGTTTCTGTTTTTTGTTGTTGTTTTTTTTGCTGATTTTCGCTTAAAGTGGCTATTACTTTGTTATTTTTAAATGGATTGTCTTCAAATTTGAACACAACAATTTTAGGATAAACATTCAAGTTAACCAGACTAGCAATAACAAAAGTTATCACAAGAACTCCAGGACATTTGAAAATCGAGTATAAATCTGTTAGCCTGTGCTTTTTGTTTACAATTTGCATTATTATTAGGTAATTATGTATGGCAAGGATGAAGACCAGAAATAAACAGGTCAATACTTGTGAATTGGCAAAGTTGGAAATTTTACTAAAAACTACCATATTTTAAGCAAGAGGCGATGAAAAACGGCCTATAAATTAGTTTTTGACACATAATACAAGATGTATAACAAGCTTAATCATTAAAGTTTAATTAAGCTCCTAAAATTCATTTTTGAAAGTTGAAAATAAGCATTTCTGACGAGTGTTTTTGTAGTATATACAAATGTTTTCCGACGGTATCAGAATTTTGAGGATGCGCGCGCATGGTATGACCCACTTGATTCAATAGTATTCTGAAAGTCCTGATCATAGTGATATATGTAGTTTACTGTGAGTTAAGTTAATAGTGCCATGATGTGTAACGTTCTTAAACGTAGTAAGTATTGTGCAGTGACTAACAATGAATAAATTCTATTATATAGTTTTCAATGTGCTGTTTGTTTATGAGTGACTGTAACAGGCTTTAAACTGGACTTCTTTCAAGTCTGATTGCCCCTTTTTCATTCATATTGACTTGCAAATGTAAACAAGTCCTATAAAGTATATACATGTATATGAATCAGTTAACCTACATGAATGAATCATGTGACATAAAATCGTGCCATGGGATAACCAACATACAATTAATTGAAATATGAGCCGTGCCATAACAAAACCAACATGGTGCATTTGCAACCAGCATGGATCCAGACCAGCCTGCGCATCCGCGCAGTCTGATCAGGATCCATGCTGTTCGCTATCAGTTTCTCTACTTGTTATAGGGTTCGTAAGCGAACAGCATGGATCCTGATCAGACTGCACGGATACGCAGGCTGGTCTGGATTCATGCTGGTCGCAAACGCACCATGTTGGTTTTGTCATGGTGCGGCTCATATATGAAACAGCATAACTTTAACCGAATACGGTTTTAAAGTTATGGTCTCCGGCCTAGAAAGAGCATAGGTGTAAAGTTAGTTTTTTTTTTTTAAAGCATACTTGCAAAATGAAAGCATAAAAATGAAAATGGACTGATGCAAGTATACGAATCTAGCAATGAACCTATCCAAAATTAAATTATGACTATCAATTTTCACTATTTTTGCACTCAGAATAAGACATGATATTATATATTCGAAAAAAATGCATCTTTTGTTTACTGGTCTACTGATCCGGTCTTTAATTTGTGCAAGATGCCAAAGCAAGTCAGGTGGATAATTCATTTAAATGATATTGAACAGAAAATGGAGTTACTTCCCTTGGATTATGAACTAGAGATAATTTTTATAATAAATGACAGATTAAGGCCGATACGTATATAAAACGTTTACGGGGTCTTGTATTCTTGCAGTGTCTGTCTTGGGGTGTCATGAAAATAAATATATGCAGACTGATGGTCAATACGACACATAAAGCTACTTGTGATCTCATCACATATTTAGCTACTAGCTAAATTATGTGATTGGAGTTAGTTGTGTCAATATCATGTTTCAGTTAAAAAACCTACATATTTTTTGTTTTATAATACTGCACGTTTGTAACGTCATTTTTCATTGGATAATCGTGACGTTTATATAGTTTTATATACACGGCTGCTGTCGATTCATGAAGAAATCTTACTTTTTTCCTCCACAAAATGATGCTTGCTGTATTATAAATTCGTTATAAAGATTGCTGACAGGTTATATGGCCGTATATAAACGGCTGTTTGCAATATAACGCTCGCCTAACGGCTCGGGTTATATTTACAAATAGCCGTTTATATAGGGCCATATAACCTGTCTACGATCTTTATAACTAATAATATAAATGGTTGTTTGAAATAAAACCCGAGTCGCTAGGCGATGGTTATATTGCAAACAACCGTTTTTATACGGCCAAAATAACCTGTCAGTAATATTTATAACGAATTTATAATACAGCAAGCATCATTTTTAGTGATAAAAGCGAGATTTCTTCATAAATCGACAGCAGCCGTGTACATAAATTATAAAACTATATAAATGTCACAATTATTCAATGAAAGGCGACGTTACAAATGTGCATTATTATAATTAGTAATATATACTTTATAATGATTTTTTTCATTTTCTTTTTTTCGAATTTTTTTTTTTCAATGTTAAGATAATGTTTAACTTTAGTTTACTAATTTAAAATCTTTTTTTTTTTATATTGAATCAAATTGAGCAGTGATTTGATGGTTAAGGTGTTCTGCCTCTCAACTCAGGGATCATGGGTCCGAGTCTTTTTGCAGTCATTACCATGTGTTTTCATTTGACACTAATATTGAGAAGTTCCGGAATACGGAAATGTAACACGTTTTCTTCATAATCGAGATTAAGCAAATAACGTGTTGAAATACCAATTTTGCTCCAATTTTGCAACAATAACAATATTTCAGTTGGGAAAATTTTATCTTACAGCACGTTCCTGTTCGGTTCTCAGTTATAACGCCTTTCCGATGGTTCTGTCTTATGTAATAAAAATGAACTACATGATGATATTACAGAAACCTCAATGTATATACCACCAATAAACCTCCCACAGCAAAGAATAAATAACAGAGCAGGAGATTAAAATTTCTAAAAGAACGCTAATAATAATAATAATGACATTTTGCCACTTCATACTTACAAAATAACTTCTTTACTTCTCATGGAATATATGCATAATTACAATACACATTTGGTGTAAATACATACATAAGCGTTGAAAAATTAACTTTTGCATGTCAGAATTGAAGATTTTTTTCTCTCCCAGGGATGAGACTGACACGTAGCAGATGATTCACAATTTCTTTTAGGATAGGAGTTTTCATCACCTTTTGAGAGATTTTATTAAGTGTAAAGTCATTATTTTTGAAAATTTTAAAATTTGAGTCAAAGATGTCGTTATCATTGTTCATTTTAAAGCTTTACGTGCTGCAACGCAAATGTATCCTAATTTACCAGGTTCTGTTTATGTTGCCACCGAACCTGCCTGTCTCTTTGAAGTTAAGCGGTTAACTTTGCCCTTTTTATGCCATGAACGCTTGATAATTTACTGAAATTTATTTTTTTATTAAAATGAACTTGCAGAAATTCTACATGAGCATGACATTTAATTTTGGAATTAGACCTTTCACATTCATAGTCGAGAATGAAATAAGATATCATGTCACAAAATAATTATTTAAAGGCACATCATACCTCAGAAATCCTTTTTTATTAAATTCTTTAGAAATATTACACACATGTTAAATAATGTTTTAATAATGGATTTAGAACATGTAAAATAATTAACAGCTGAAGAAAGTAGTGCTGAATATGCAGTAATGTGTCGTAAAGGTAGCAAAATGTAAACAAATAGTATTTTGACTTCCATACAAAATACTAATTCATTATAATTATACCAATTGCCAGCAAAGCAAAAGATGCAAAGATAGTTCATTTATATGGCAAATAAGTATTTTTTGTGGAACTTGTAACAAGACACCAAATATAAAAAATGTTTAGAAATAAAAATGATAGCATCTCTGACGCATAATGTGCCTTTAACTTTTGGGATGCCAATCAACATATAACAAGCAATTATCATAGAATTGCAAGCAATCCATAAGTCCCCAACCGGTAAGAACCCCAGCAACATTCTGAAGGGCCATTGGTTATTCACTAATGTTTCAATTGTTCTCTATTTTAAGTAAATTTGTTGGAAAAACTCTTTAAAAGTGATCACAGGAAACAGTTTTATGAACAGACAGACAGACGGACTGAAGGACACTCTTTGAAAAATCCCTGTTACCAAAATATAACATTTTTAAAAGCAAAATTCTTAAAGAGGAGATAACTCTTGAATTAATTATGTTAAAGATGCAATTTCATAAAAAATTTCAGCTCTTTTTGACTAATCACAAATATTGTTATATTTGCCATGTTTTAAGCCTATTTGTTGCCATGGCAACCTTTTTTTTTCAAAATAGGAAGAAAAGATAAAGACATGCATAATCTCCAGACTGCCCCATATGTCAAGTTTCATAAAAAATATTTCCAGTACTTTTTGAGTTATCACTGGATTCAGTTTATGTGTAAAATTTGCGATATTTTCAACATAGGAAGAAAAGAAAATGACGTGCATAATCTCCATACTGCCGCCTATCCATATATCAAGTTTCATAAAAATATTTTCAGTACTTTTGGTGTTATCGCGGGATCCAGTTTTGTGACAGACGGACGGAGGGTAAACCTAAAGTCCCCTCCGGTAAACCGGTAGGGGACTAAAAAGTCATAAAGTTAATTTCATTTTAGTTTCATATCTTAGATATCATGGGACTTTTGAATCATAATCTTTCTAAATGCATGTAGTCATATTGCTTTTGCAACTGATGGGCTTATGAACATTTTACTAAATCAGCTGGGAGGTACTCTCTCTACTCCAATTCAAGCTGCACCGACCAAGCTTTACGATACATACGCCGACTAATAAATAGTCTTTAAATGTTCATTTGATTTTCATATATTTCATCTTATCATATTTACAAGTTGAAAAGTGGAATCATTTATGAAAATATAACAAACACATCCATAATTATGAAGCCTGATTATTTAAGACACATACTAGTATACAAAAAGATATATAAAATGTAAACAAACATTTAGACTTTTAACACAAGCTTGTCTTTCTAATAAACAGTTAAATCTATGCCAAATCCATATTTTAGTATGCATCAAGATTAAATCATAAATAAAATTTCATTCGAATTTGATAAAAGGATGGTACTCTACAATTTTAAGGATAATTGATCCTTTATGCATGTATGCGAGCCGCCATATTGATATTCTTTTCAAATAATGACATAACATGGGGAAACAAGCTCTCATGTGATAAAATGGGATAAGAGTTGCTTCAAATTACTATGTTAACATAAACGGTTAATTAGTTACGGTTCGTAATTCTTGAAATTAGCATTCTCAAGATGTACAAACTTTTTAATCATATTCAATATTTCAGGCTGAAAATGTGAAAATTTACTCTTGAATTGATCTGATTGTGACCGAGAGATAAATTATAAGACATAATGAACTGACAAAGTATGCAATATATATATATAAAGCACGAAATTAAACGACAAAGTATAAGGTATAACATGATGTGTATATAACATACAAATGATAATTTTGATATAAGTATAACAAATCGTTGCATTCTCCTTCTTCTCTTCGTTTTCTTATTATTCTTCTTCGTTTTCTTTTTCTTCTTCTTCTTCTTCTTCTTCATTTACACAGTAATTATATACACATAAACTTCAACTTGCTTCCATTATGTAAATAGATGATTTATAACAACAAGTAATTTGTTTAAATCCGTGTAAGAAGCTAGTTTTAGTCAAATATTTTAGTTTTATATGAAAACATAAATATTCAAAAAGCAGCACTCATACAAGAAATTAATTATATAAAGATACACATAAACTAATTCAATCAAATTAAGTTCAAATATATAGCATATATCATATATGATAACATACCAGTACATACAGTGACACAGAGTAACTTTATAAAGCAATTTCACAAATAAAAATACATTGAATACAAGCAGTGCATGGTACAACATATCATAATTATATTACAGAATCAAGTTGTTAAAGAGAATATATATAATATGATCCATTTTATTCATGTACCAGCTTTATTTACTAGAACTCCGCGAGTCGGATGTGTCGCCTTGTGAACAATGTAGTTTAGGGGAAATGGCCAGGACAAAAATGAAATATGAAAAATAACAAAGGGCAATAACTAAAAAAATAATAAGTGCAGAGCAGCAGTTTCTGTGCACTGCACTTCTTATCAATAAGATCTATCATTCTATGATGTTTCAAGTCCATAGCTTTCATACTTGAGGAGAAATGACCAGGACAAAAATAAAGTAAGAAAATCAACAAAGGGCAATAACTCAAAAATAAGAAATGCAGAGTATCAGTTCTTATGCACTGCACTTCTTTTTAATGAGATCTATCATCCTATGAAGTTTCAAGTCCATAACTTTTATACTTTCGGAGAAATGGCCCGGACAAAAATTTAGTATGAAAATAAACAAAGGGCAATAACTCAAAAATTAAGAAATGCAGAGTACAGATTCTTGTGCACTGCACTTCTTCTTAATGAGACCTATCATCCTATGAAGTTTAAAGTCCATTGCTTTTATACATTAGGAGAAATGGCCCGGACAAAAATAAAGTATCAAAATTAACAAAGGGCAATAACTCAAAAATTAGGAAGTGCAGAGTACTGGTTCTTGTGCACTGCATTTCTTCTTAATGAGATCTATCATCCTATGAAGTTTCAAGTCCATAGCTTTTTTAGTTGAAGAGAAATGGCCCGGACAAAATTAAAGTATGAAAATTAACAAAGGGCAATAACTCAAAAAATAAGAACTGCAGAGTACCGGTCCTTGTGCACTGCACTTCGGGTTATTGAAAGAAGCATGCATACCAAGTTTGAAGTCAATCAGACTTATAGTGACTGAGTTATGCTCCGGACAAGCTTTAGGGGACGCCGACGCCGACAACGACGCCGACAACGACAACGACGCCGACACAGACGCCGCCGCCGACACCGCCGACAAAAGTAAACCCTATATGTCACCTTTTCAAGGCGACACAATAACATAAATATACTGAAACAAAAAAAAACTTTCGCCAAATATGAATGTAGATATGTTAGTACAGTTTTTCAATCTTTTTGGATGAAAGCATACACTTTTGTAAAATAATGTATTGTGTTTCTTTTAAAATCGTCATTTTGGTGGAAAGGATCAGATTGATTATTGAATTTTGAATTAAAATAAGGTAGGGGTCGTTTTTTTGTTAACAATCAGTAGCGTGTGTGACCGCCGTGTGCGATGCTGACTGCCTGACAGCGACGTCGCATTGAGAGCACAAGTTCGTTAACGCCAGCCTGTGGAATATTTTTCCATTCTTGAAGCAATGCTGCCCGAAGGTCGTTGACGTTGTTTGGAGGGTTCGGACGTCGACGTACGCATCTATCCAGATTATCCCAAAGATGTTCAATTGGGTTCAAATCCGGACTTTTGAGGGCCGTCGTCGATGAAATCAACGTTATGATTTTGTAAATACTGTATATTGACACGAGCAACATGGGATGTGGCATTATCCTGTTGTAAAGTCGTTATTACGTTATGGGTCTGAAGCAGAGGGACAACATAAGGGCCTAAAATGTCTTCCCTGTATTTTTGGGCATTTAAATTGCCATCAGGGTCAACGACGAGCGGGGTTCGATACCCGTAGGCAATACACCATAACTGAGCACCCACCACCAAAACGATCCCGTTGCAGTACGCAGCAGTCGGCATAACGTTCATTCTTGCGACGGTATAATCGTACACGGCCATCAGCTCGAGACAATGCAAACCTTGACTCATCAGTAAAAAGAATTGTCCGCCAACGCTATCTTGTCCAAGGGCCCATTGCTCTCTATTATTGCGATGGCGGCGCGTCAAAACCAAACCGACGTACGGACAACGTCCGTGCAAACCGCTCTCGGCTAAACGATTCCTTACTGTCTGGCTGGGCGGAAATACGTTTGTTGTGAGTACCGGGGAAGTACAGAAGCTGTAGCTGTCGCTCTTCGAAAGCGATCGCGCAGGTGATGGTTCAAGATATAGCGGTCTTTAGCTCGAAACGTTACGCGCGGTCTACCGCTCCGCGGCAAGTCCCTTGTACTCCCGGTCTGTGCAAATCGCCGCCGAAGGCTTCGGATTGATTGCACGGATGCACCAACACGAGCTTCAACCTCCGCAGTTGTGCACCCAGCTTCAAGCATGCTTAATGCCCTCTCACGTAAATTTTCGGGAATTCTTGGCATTGAAATTTCAATACAAAACTTCAATCAAAAACGTTTTTCGATTTTTTTCTACAGCTTTACGACTATAGCAATATTTTGGTAAAGACTAATATGCACCACGTGGAGCGGATATGCCCATCCCTTACGCGCACATGAAACTCGATTTATACGTTGAATAAACATATCGGGCTTTTATACGGGGATTAGCTGACCGATTTTGCAAACAAAACGAGTTTTACAAGCTACTACATGTTAATAAGTGTGTACATCTAAGTGGTACCCTTGAACAACTGGCACATACTTTGCGAAAGTTTCATTTTGGTTCAGTATATATCGCTTCTGGAAATTTTATTATGTTTTGCACTGATGAAGCTTAAAGCATATAGCCGAAACGTATGCAATAAATAATTACTAAATGTTCGTGTTCGTGTGACTTGTCTGTTTATTATGTATGTATATTACACTTCTAACAGGATATCGCTGTTAATCGCACACAAATGGAAAACGTCTCAAATACCAATGTACCTTATATTATACAAAATTTCTCATACACGTTGGGGCTCCAAAATACAACTTCAAGTCTTATTGCAATATAATATACCAATGTTGCTCTCCTTTCATTCTCATTTATGATAATCAGTTGTTTTATCAAGCAAGTAATTTGTACATGTATGCCATTCCTTAAAAACACTCCATAAACAGAAACATAAGCCGAATCAATTGCTGATGGCTTTTGTTAAAATTGTCCTTGTATGTTGATATCAAATTTCACCAATTTAGACATTTATTCTTTGTCCGGAGTGATGATTTTATGGAACACTGATGTCACTTAGCGGATTGAAGTATAGATGCATGTCTTCCATTAATATTTTATCTGAGGAACGAAACCACAATTCAATTTGAAAGAAAATTTATTCATCTGTTTCACGGGTCTGCTTTAATTGTAGATATTGATGTGATATTGATTCCTTTCTATTCATGTGTTTGTAATCTGTTCTTGATTGTATATGTTTGTATTTAACTTCACACGATCGTTTATCATAAATGTGTCTTTCCTCATTTCTATATGGAACAAATATGTATGGTTTGTAATAACACCATTTTCATTCAGAATTCACATTAAACTTTGTCAACAAACATTTATTATCATTATGATTATTATAAAAACCAAAATGATCTGGTCACTTAAATTTTTTTTCAAGATAGAAAACGTTCAAACAAGATTTACTGGTTGTGTTCTGAAGACGAAATGTTTGTACGCAACCTCACAATAATGTACAGTCAGTGCATCCCATTTTAAATTGAATAACCAGGAATATGTTTCAAAAACCACTTTGCGACTCTCTGTAATACAGACTTGCTGTCCATAGGCCGTTTTTCCTTTTTCTTTTCGCTGCAGGTCTCTCCGAGTTCTACATCAGCAACTCTTTTGAATACTTCGACTTCTTTGTGAACTTCAGCATCTTTACGAAACTCGTTTAAAACCTCTATTCTCTTTATGTACCCTTCTCTTTTTGTCAGTTTTTCGTTTTCAATCATAAGGTCAATATGTTCCGTCATTGTTAATGGGTTTGTTTTAAGTGCTATGTCTTGTAATTTATCATTGCAAAATTTTACAAGAAGCATCATGTCTTCTATATTGTTTGTTAATTCCTGAAGTCGAGCTGCATTCTTAGCTACCATTTCTTCATGGCTTTTTGCTTTTCCGCTGGCGTCATTGTACTTATCTTTCAATTCATTTAGCGTTTTCATTACCTTTCTTGTCCCATGGGTGTGAGTGAATGCATCATTCTTATGTGCTGTCCACTCACACTTATCTGGGCATATTCTGCATTTACCGTTACCGTCCATAGCCCAACAGAACCGTTTTTCTTCGTTGTCTTCAAAAACACAGTGCGGGTGGCATTTCACATAACAGTTATCACACTTTGTGTTATGGACTCGACCTGGAATTAATGTCTTGATTTCGATTGGCTCTGTTACTTCAACCTCGTAATTTTTGTTTGCTTCCATTGCCGTTTTGTGTTGCTGTAATACATTCTTTTCGCTCTTCAATACCTCAACCATCTGTAGCCCAGCATCGAGATTATCTTTCATCGCATTCACTATAGCTTCTAATCGATATCTTTCAAGCAAGACATCCTTTGTCAGCTGAAGACTTTGAGGAATCATCTGCCCTAGATGGTTAAAAAATGCACAGAAGCTTGCCAAACCTATGTTCCAAAACATTGGAGATAAGCTTTGATTTTCCATGCCGGAGTTTGTAGCAAATAATGCCGAATTGTTAAACGTAAAGTTTTTTCCAAAAGGCATTTCTGACTCTTTCAGCGCAGCTAAAACTGGCGGGTCACTTCCGTCTGCAAATGTAATTAATGAACAGATATTCTTCTCAATATCTTTACCAAACAAGGACATGATTGACTGGAATATATAGCTTTGAATTGCAGTAAGTCGTGCGTCAGGTGCTTTGATAAGAAAACATACTGCATTGATGCACGATACTCCCTTCGGTCCAGTGTCTGAAAAAAGCTGGCGGATTTGACCAACAATTTCTTGATCCCTCTTTAGTCCTCTCGTATCTCCAAACCCCGGTGTATCAATTATATGCAACTGGTATGATAGCCGACTTCCTTCTTCAGGGTTGATAGTGTAGCATGTAATCCATTCTGTTTGAGATACAGCCTACGATTTGGGAAAATAAGATAATATTCAATGTAAAACACGTTGAAACGCAAGTCTATGTATAGATAAAATCAAGTGCCTTTTAATGACATAATATTTATCTAGGTCATTATATCAAAGTTAAATGTATCTTCATCATACAAATACAGCTTTGAAACAATTAGGTTTGTTTTTCAGCGCAGTAAGCAATTATGGGTGATAGATATGTGTATGTTTGCATTGATTACATATTTTCGTATTTACCTGATTTTGAATGCGACCTTTCTCTTCAGCCTCTAAGTCAATAATCGTATACCTGAAAGGATCTTCCCATGTTACACCTAACAAATAGTTTATGATACCATCAACAAACGTACTTTTTCCAGTTCCAGTAGCACCCACCAACATTATTGTTTTCGATTCAACGTACCTACGCGGTCGTGTACCTTAAATGTAAATATTCTTATATTTTCATGTTACTTAAATCATTCTTTTTGGCTAAAAAATAATGAAAAATAATGAAAGAGCTTAGAAAGACGTAATGAACTTAAAATTTCTGAAAATATTTGTTGTTCAAGACCAATATTCTCACCGATTTCAAACTTTCTGGTCTTTGCTTTTTCATTTCGAGCAGCAATATTTTCTTTGATTGGTAAGGCATACTTGTTTGGAGAGTTACCACTTGTCACTTGTATTGATGTTCTCAACATTTTTGTCGCAAGCGAAGCAGCTGTACGAATTTCTTCACTTTCTAGACTGAATGGGCTCTCTTCTCCATTCCCATATATTACTCTAACCCGAAAAACGTATGTAGCATTCGATTTCAAGCCAGTTATATTAGTAGAAGCTTCATAAATTTCTTCATGGTACGTTCTCCATCTTTGATTACTGCTCATGTCTTTTAAGGAAATTTGATAACAAGATTTATCCCCAAAATTTGTGGCACGGTCCCATGCTAAGAAAACTGAGTCAGGAAATACTTGGACAGCGTGAGGTTTACCAGGAACATTCTGAAATTCATTTATTTTTACAAAACACATTAATGCAATACTGTGATAAAATGTTTGATTTAATTACTAAAAAGTAATCTAAACGACCATGGGTATTAGATACATTAAGAAAATAATTTTTATTTGTTTGAAAATTACTTATAATACAGTAAATCATAAATAATAATTCGTGTACAGCTTCCAAAAACGAGATATATTGCAATGTAACAATAGATTTATATTCTCAAATTTATAAATTAAATAGTATCATTTTGACGAGAGAATATAAGTAAACTCGTTATATATAGTTATAAGTATGATCTTTTATAACCCCTTTTCCTAAACAAATACGTGTTATAACATCAATAATGTCGGTGTGATCTAAACGACTTTTGACAAAAAAATATTAGTAATTATATTGTTAAATGATTTTTAAACACATTATATATACTTATATCCATTTCATTATAATAATAGATTATTTTGATACAGCATGTATTTGACACATACATGTAGATTAGTTAGATGCCATTGTTATTGTATATATATTTTACTTGAAAGTCTCAAAGAACGTTTTCTGAGACAATTTTTGCAACTTAAAGATGACTCCTTACTTTAATAACGGCAAACAGGCTACACTTCATAATGTATTGCTTTTTGAATTAATTTATATTCATGAAAATTTGATTCTGAAAATACTTCTATACCTTTCCGTTTTCGTCTGCCATTGTTTTGTGATCTTTTCCCATTTCAGCCGCCAAAATCTCGTGCTTTTTTGTTGCTTTCATCTTTTTGTGAGATTTTACACATTCTTCACACAAAAACTCCTCACATTCAGGACAATAACTGCTTGCCAATGATTCCCCGTCACATGGATCGCATTTATAAACATCAATGGTTTCTTCAATCTGCAATTATCATTATTTATCAAAACATGGGTCGATATTGTGCCAAGTGCCAATTATTCATGTGTCTATAGAACTTTTTACGACGCGGTCCGTTGCTATGAAAAATGGATCGGAAGTAGTATTTTCTCGCACATGCGCAATCTGGGTAGGGCAAAAGAGCATCGCCCTACATAGAAGAATAGTAATTATAGTATGTAATTTCATAGAAAATAACGAGACAGTTTAAGGTAAAAAGTAGAAAATTATATAAAAATAGCTTTTAAAAAACATAAAAGATGCCTTTATAGCTTTGTGGCCAAGTTTGCCATAAAAGGCAGTTCAAGCTATCCACCTTACGATCACTGATCTGACATTGACATTTACACAGTTGTAAAAATGTGAAAAAATGTCTATTAGCTAATAAAAAGGTCAACATAATTGTTGTTGAAATAGTTCATATAAAAACCAAAGAAATTTTAATAGAATATGAAAACGAGGTTAATTATCATTCTGAAAAAAAGGATGAACACGTGCATGATAATGCATTTTAAGTTTTCAGTTTACCTGATTTTATCCTTTATCTGATTAATGACAAATAGAAAATTTTCAAGTAACATAAATATATTTACATATTTTTTCAAAATATATAGAAATTAAGAAGGGTAATTGGCAGTAAAATAACACACCTTTTATCATCTGGTTCCTCGTATACATTTAACATGCACGTCACACTATTTGTCACTTCACAAAATCAATAAGCATTGGTAAGATTAGTATATGTGAACGTTACTTTAATACGATTTTCATAATTTTGCGTGATTAGCTATATCATGGAACTGAAACGTCCCGATTGAATGGTATTGTAAATTAGCAGGGGAAAATACAACAGCGGTCACTTGTCAATCTGTTTGGCACTTACCGCCTTGCCAAACCACTTATCTAAAAGAAGTGTACAATACAAATTGTGCAATATAATGTAATACAAGGGTAAATATAATAAAATTTAATATTTAACACCCTGTTGTTTCAATTTAAATTTCTGATTGAAAAATCGTCTAATGAGATGCGTTTTTTTTTCATTTAATTATTATACGGATTGATCATAACTAGTAAATAACCCCAATTGATTTTGGAGTCAGTAGGTCACAGGTCAATGTAGCAAGGACCTTAAATGACCAAATGGTTTCCACTCAATATCTCGAAAAGTATTGATCACAGTCTTCATATTTCACATATTGATTGGTTATAACCAGTAGATGACTCCCACTGATTAAAGGGTAACTAGATAAAAGGTTAAGGTCACGGGGCCTTAAATGTCAGAATGGTTTTCACTCATTACTTGAAAACTGTTTGTCACTAGGTTGTTTATTTCAGATATTGATTGGTTATAACTAGCAAATGACCCCTATCTATTACGAGGTCTTTAGGGCAAAGGTCAATGTCACAGGGACCTAAATTTTCGGAATGGTTTCACTCATCATCTTCAAAACTACTTGTTATCATGTCTTTGTGTTTCACATTTTAATTCATCATCACTTGTGGATAATTTTGAGGTCACTAGGTCAAACGTCAAAGAGGTCACTAGGTCAAACGTCAAAGTCACAATAACATTGAATGTAATAATGGTTTCCACTTATTCACTTGACACCAATTAGTTACCAAGTCTTCATATTTCACATATTGCTTGGTCATGACTAATAAACGACCTTTTTTGATTTTGGGGTCACTAGGTCACAGGTCAAGGTAACAGGAGCCTTATATGCCGGAATGGTTTCCGTTCATTATCTTAAAAACTATCTATCTCACAAAGTTTTCATATTTCACATACTGATTAGTCATAACTAGAAAATGATCTTTATTGATTTTAGGGTTACTAGATCAAAAGTCATACTTACAGTAACCTCAAATATAAAAGTCGTCTCCGATTAATGACAATTGAATAGCAAGTCTCACAAATGTCAAAGTTGGTTTTTGGCATGTTTCTTTAACACAATTACCAACAGTATGAGTGATGTGCTAGAGAGGGGGACAAATGTGTCGTTTCTTCATACTTCATGATGTTGTTATTATTCGTAGTCAAATACTTTTTTCTTGGGTCCTTTTCTTAAACATCCATAAAATATTTCATGAATAGTAGAGGAACATTTGTTATTTACCCTTCAATTGCGGTTTTTTATATTGTCTTACTTTTAAATAATTAAATATTGTTCATTCTATAGTTTTGAAAGAAAAATGCATTTGTATTACTCATATATAATCGTATGATTAAAGTTTAACTGGATTCGCACTTTTCAAAAATAGTTCCCTTTTTACGTCACAAACAAATAGTTTCTTATATAAATTGGTTACAGCAGAGTTTGCAATATACTGACATTTATTCATTTCCTGTAATCGAATTAACATTTGTCTTGAAAATACTAGTATGACGAAACACAATATAACGTTTGTTCCTTTATTTCTTTTTCGAAATAATTTGATAATTTGATGAGAATCAAAATAAGAGAAAAAATAATCAGTAAATTCTAAATGTGATCTATAATTAGATGGTGTTCGTCATTGACCAGGCTGTCAGTATATTTTCACTGTTTAGGGAGTGAATACTTTTTTGCCCTTGCCATTTGTAAGTTTCTGTATAGATTTAAAGTTAATGCAATAATAATTTGTACCATGTGCCGAAAATGTTCTTAAAGTTGGCCAGGTAAAGTGACCCCATAGATTCATCCCTTGTATAATATACCAGAACATAAAAGGAAAATTAATAAAGAAAATAGATGTATTTTTTTCTTCAAGTTAAATCATGACTATATTCCAAACTATCAAATGTGGAAACTGTAATGGACTAACTTGATATAGTTTAGACTGTGTTTGTTGAGTTTATTAGAAAAACGCCAAAATAAATTTACTTCTTGTCGATAATTTATACTACTTTTATAGCAACTCAAACAATGTTAAGTTATATTTTTCGTATAATAGATTGATAAAATAAGAGTTAATATTACTAAGGAGATTGGTATTTTTAAATTTATCCAAGTCAAATTTTAAAAGAAGCGGAGAATGGAAGTGTTTGTCTCTCTCAATCCAGGGAAGTAGTATTGGGGTCTCTTTGGAGGCAAACAAAGATTACGTAATCGTTGCTATTTTAGTAAAGGGTGGCCATTTTTTTGTTACTATTTATAGTTAATCATTTGAATATGAGAAATGTTGGAAGTGAGCATGCGTTGCGTCATATTGGATTCTTTTTATGCCCCCGGGCATATAGTAATTGAACCGCCCGTACGTCCGTCTGTCCGAGCAAACATTTTGGTTAAGGGCCAATTTCAGTAAAGAGAACAAAAGAGAACAATAGGTTCATTACGTGATCAAAGGGTTTAAGGGCTAGTTGCCATTAAGAAAACAAAGATAATAACTAAGAAAATAGCCCGTAAACCCAAAATGTTGGAACGTCCGTCCGTCCGAGCAAATATTTTGGGTTTAGGGGCTATATAACAGTAAAAAGAACAAAAGAGAACAATAGGTTCATTCCGTGATCAAAGGGTTTAGGGGCTAGTAGCCCTTAAGTTAACAAAGAAAATAACAAAGCCCTACTAAAGCCAAAATGTTGGAACGTCCGTCCGTCCGTCTGTCCGTACGAGGTTCACCTAGAACGGCAAGTTGAATTTTTCTTAAGTTCTACCTGTACCAATGGCTTCTAAGTTTACACACTTACTAATCAATACAAAGAACATAATCTGGGTAAGTTACATAACTTTGGCTTTCATTTTTACCAAGTTATTGCCCTTTTCAGCACTTAGAAAATGAATAATGGTTAGCCTAAAACGGCAAACTGGAAATATCTTAAGTTCTATCTATACTAATGGCTTTATAATTTCCACACTTACTTATCAATACAAAGTACATGATATTGCCAAGTTATATAACTGTGTCATCCATATTTCCCAGCCATTTCCCTTTTTTTATCCCCCGCCGAAAATTTTCGGCGGAGGATATAGAAATAGTCTCCGTCCGTCCGTCCGTCCGACCTTCCGTCCGTCCGTCCTTCCGTCCGACATTTTTGTCCGGAGCATATCTCTAAAAGTATTTGAGTTATCACCTTGAAACTTCATAGGTGGATAGACCTCATTGAGGAGGAGTGCAGTGCACAAGAATGATAACTCTACCTTGCATGATTTTTGAGTTATTGCCCTTTGTTATTTTTCAAAATTGATTTTTGTCCAGAGCATTACTCCAAAAGCCTATGAGATATTTACATGAAACTTCATAGGTGCATAGATCTCACTCAGGAGGTGTGCAGTGCACAAGAATGATAACTCTAACTTTCATAATTTTGAGTTATTGCCCTTTGTTATTTTTCATACCTAATTTTTCACCTGAGTGGAGCATAACTCAAAAAGTGTTTGAGATATCAACATGAAATGTCATAGGTGGATAGATCTTATTGAGGAGAAATGTTGTGCGCAAGAATGATAACTCTTTCCTATACAATTTTTGAGTTATTGCCCTTTTTTTTTTTATGCTATTTTTGTCCAGAGCTTATCTCAAAAAGTATATGAGGTATCAACTTGAAACTTCAAAGGTGGATGGATCTCATTGAGGAGGAGTGCAGTGCTTAAGAATGACAACTCTACCCTGCATTATTTTTGAGTTATTGCCCTTTGTTTTTTTTTCAAAATTAATTTTTGTCCAGAGCATAACTCAAAAAGCCTTTGATATATCAAAATGAAACTTCATAGGTGCATAGATCTCACTCAGGGGGTGTGCACTGCACAAGAATGATAACTCTACCTTTTATAATTTTTGAGTTGTTGCCCTTTGTTATTTTTCATACTTTATTTTTCAATTCAATTTTTTTCTCAAAAAGTATTTGAGGTATCAACTTGAAACTTCATAGGTGGATAGATTTTACTGAGGAGGGATGCAGCACACAAGAATGATAACCTACCCTGCATTATTTTTCAGTCATTGCCCTTTGTTATTTTCAGCCATCAGTATTCACATAGGTTTCAAATCTGTAATCACTATAGCCATCAGTTTTCATTACCAAAAGACCTCTTGAAATGGAATTATTCTGATCTACTACATATACATTCTTCCAATGAGCAAACACATTCGGCGGGGGATGGCCATGTTGACATGGCTCTTGTTCACTTTGAAAATAGGGCTTTGTCTGGTTACCCTATTTCGGCAAGTTGGATTTATCTTAAATTTCTCCTAATTGCTTAATTTCGTTAATGATATCTTCATATTTAGTAGGTGGATACCTTTGATGGTCCTCTAATTTTTTGTGGAGTAAGCGGTCTCTAGGCTCAATGTCAGTGTCACTGGTTTAAAAAATAAATATAAACATTTTTGCTCATACAGCCTTTATTTTTTTAGTTGATGTCTTAGTTTAATACAAACATGCCAAGGGAGGTCCTCCTTCTTTGGGTGTAGTAAGGGGTCATTTGGGTCAAGGTCAATGTTACCAATGTCAAAATTCTAAATTCTGGAAACAAAGGGATCCCTCGGAAGCATTAATCACAACAAAATAACATAAGAATTGCAGACTCGGTTTGATTGAGTCTGTGCATGAGGAATAATAACCCTCACGCCCCCTAGCACCGGCTTGAGCGGTACTCAATTCTCAACACTTTATAGTGTTGGCATCAATGATCTCGAAGGACCAGAAAATATAACAACACTGAAGTGAAGTACGGGGCAACTTTTTACGGCTGCCACACGGCACTTGACACCTGCTGTTGTGAAGTACGAAATTCTGGAAACAAAGTGATCCCTCGGAAGGTCACCAATGTTAAAATAGATTTTTACATTTTTACAGGTGTATTGACCTTATTCTATTGACAGATGTTATTTAGAATTGATAGAAACATAAACTTGATGTAGTTAGTGGTCAGTTGGGTCCAGGTCACCAGTGCTTAAAATAGATTTTTACACATTTGCTCATACAGCCTTTATTAAGTGACAGATATATTTTATATTTGGTAGGAAGATAACTTGCATGGTATTCATCCTTTTGATTGTGGTAGGGATCAGTGGGTCAAGGTCACTTGTGCTAAAAATAGATTTTTACACTTTTGCCCATATAGCTTTTATTTATTGACAGATGTATTTCATATTTGGTAGGAAGATAACTGCATGGTATTCTTCCTTTGGATTTAGTAAGGGGTCAGTTGGGTCAAGATCACTAGTGCTAAAAATAGATTTTTACACTTTTGCCCATACAGCCTTTATTTATTGACAGATGTATTTCTTATTGGTAGGAAGATAAACTTTCATGGTATTCTTCTTTTGGATAGAGTTAGGGGTCAGTTTGGTCAACGTCACCAGTGCTCAAAATAGATTTTTACACTTTTGCCCATACAGCCTTTATTTATTGACAGATGTATTTCATATTTTGTAGGAAGATAACTTGCATGAAGTTGAATATTTTTCAACTTCACAAGTCAGAGCAATGACTTGGCAACTTATATTTTTCACAATTACAAAATATCATGACTTTGTCAAGCTATATAACTTGTGTTTACAATTTTTTTTGCAATTTTCTGTCCATAACTGAGTGAATGGGTTAACATTTTTTGAAATATTGCTACTGACAATAATCTGAGCCGGGGGCATTCTTGTTTTAGAATGACATCATCCATCTATTTTAGAATGAAATCCTCGTTTTTTAACCCCACGGAAGTATCGCGGACATTGAAGGTCAGGTCCTCTGCCCTAGACGGTGAGCATCATTATAACTACAGATTTTAAAAAAAAAAATGTTTGTAAATAAATACGCGCTTAAGATTTTATTTTATAAAAGCAAAAAAAAATAGAATTAAAAAAGGAAACAAGTGCACATCTAGGCGGAGCATTATATACCAGAAAGTGTTGTTTTTTTGTTTTTTTTGTAAGGATGAAGCATTTGTAATACATGGGAATTAAATAGGATATTTGCTCCTTCAAACAGCAATCCTCCTTTATAGCTGAAGAACCTTCATACATATATATATATAGTTGCTGTTCTATACAATCAAGTTGTTATCTTGTAAGTTAAAATGCTACGACGGATGGATTGAAAGACGCCAGGGGTATAACATAATATTAATAATATAAGTTAGACAGTTGTAAAACTGTTAACAATATTAAAGTCTTTAGATGTTGACCTTTGACCTTGTGACCCCTATATAGATATGGATTTTTTATTCAAAATAGGCAATCATCCTATGATATTTGAACACTATAAGCCAAATGGAACTTGTGTTATGCTCCAGAAACCACAATTTTCAGTGTTATTTATTGTGACCCTAACCTTTGATCTTATGACCCAAAAATCAAAAGGGGTCATGTATTGGACATTGCTGATCATCCTATAAAATTGTGCATCTGTAAATTGATTAATACTTAAGTTATTGAGCGAAAAGCGTTTTCAGTTTTAAGGTAATAGTGACCTTGACCTTTGACCTTGTGACCAAAAAAAAATTAATATGGGTCTTCTACTCAATATTTACAATCATCCTATGAAGTTTGAATATTGTGGGCCAAATAGAACTTAAGTGATGCTCCAGAAACCAAATTGCTAATGGACGGACAGAAGGACGGACGCCAGGGGTTATAACATAATATGACAGAAATCCTTTCGGACATATAAAATACAGAAAACTAATGTTTAAATGTGTTCAAAATAAATAATATTGATACATTGAATAAAATAATACTCGTTTACTCCTCGGAGATCCGAAACCAAATGACGCCAATTATCAGTATCTTATCCCTAAATGCTCTGATCACGAGTGTTTCAAACGTGATCGTTATGTCGCTCGTCTATTTATTTAAGGACGGATGTCCCACAATAAAAGGTAAGTTAATCCGATTAAAGTAGCCACTCAGTCTGGCGTATGTATATTTAGGGACGGATATGCGAACAATGGTCCATTGTCCATTCAACGGTCAAAATTTATACGTCTAAAGTAAATGCGGGTTAGCAATAAGCTATTGAAATGTCAATTTTACATGGGGGCATTGCACTAGTTTAAACTCATTTTGGAAAAAAATGCCAACCTATTTTTAAAACTGATCATCATGAATGTGCAAAATTATATCTGCAATAATAGCAGAAAAACATTCATTTTTCGTCTGTTGTGCAACATTTTACGATATACATTTTGACGTTTTTCATATTATTTGATAGATCTGACCAAACGCTTCAAAATAAACCCTATGCTCTCGAATTTAATTTTCAACCGTTATTCTGTTAGGTCTCCTAAACGGTTTTTAAACCATTTTTTCAATGTCTCACATATATACCTTTATAGTATTTTGACCTGAAAGTCAGTATTCTTAAATGACAATGGACACCGGTTATTATTATTTTTTTAATATTGACTCCTCACACATAATGTTATGACCTTATACACGAAGTAAAGTGGCTCACTCACACTAGAAAATGTGACCATCTCCACACCTATCTCAGAAAAAGAGCATATTATGCTCCAGCAATAGCAAAGCATCTCACTCAAACTTATTTTTATTCTGATACAAACAAACTTATTAAATTATGATAAATATGGAGTAAACATTTCTTAATTTGATTTGAAAACAATGCTTAACATGATCCCCTTATGCAAAATGACTAAATCTGACGCTTAAAATGTTGTCCCGTACTTCATTTAAGTATTGTCATATTACCCTTCCGGGAATTCCATTAATAAACCATTGCATGAGAGCTAATGCACGCATCACTATATCTCATGCACAATCTCATTCAAATAATAAAAACAACAATATGTTAAGTTTAGTCTACATATTGACTTGACCCTTAGATAAAGGCGAAGGTGTCATGGTACGGTCAAGGTGACATTAAAGTCACAAAAAGAATGTACGACTAATGTTGCGACTTATTAATAATCGATTAGATTGGGTTTAACATTCTCTGGGTTTCCGACGCAGATCATTGTTCCTCAGAAGGAGTCAACATTTTATAGAAAATGGGTCATTTTTTCAATAGAATATTGACCGACAGTCGTCAGTCTATTTGAGTTATATATTTCGTCAAAGGAGCACTTTTTGCCTAGTCCAGCTGTTCCGGCTATTCTGACTATTCGGAATCCGGTTCCGACTGAACCTTCCGGCTAGTGGTGATACCGTTAAACTTTTGCAAAAAAGCATCGGTTGTTTTCATTATGAAATTTCTTATTGCTTATTTCAGACTAGGCAAAACAACGCATCTACACCTACTATAAAAGGAAAGATAAAGGAAAATCTACACTGAGGTTATAAGAAATACGAAATTACATTATGAAATGAACCAATACTTATTTATACATGTTTTACTGTATCATCTAGGTAGGCGGTTCAGTCGGAGCTGAATTTGCGACTAGCCGAAGCAGCCAGAACAACCGGATCAAACGGACTGGCCAAAAAGTGTTATGGCTACTCAAACTGCTCCGGCAGCTGTCTTGTTAACTATTCGAGTATGTGTCGAAATTGTAATAGTAAATTTTACTTTATTGAATTACCATTTTTTATATCATTCACAAGTAACTTGAAGACAATAATGCTATAGGAAAATATAAGGGCATTTTATAAAAAAAATTGTCCAAATTACACGCAGAAATCCAACCAGATATTGGGAAATCTAAATGATTTAAATTAATGTCGTTTCTGACTTACAGCTGATTATATAATTTGCATTTAAGGATTTATATGATAATATAGTAATTATAATAATATATTGATATATTACTTGCATATGACTTTCATGAGATATGCATTTGATATAAAATCGTGCAGTTTATTGCTGCAAAAAGTCTAAATTTCAGATATATTTAACGGCGCTAGGCTGTTGCCAGTTTTATGAACAAGAGTCCTAGTATGAAAATTATATCGCTCGTTGAATGACATCCACATTTTTTTCAGTATATATTTTTGTTCGAAATATTTCGTTAAGAATGATTTTTGTTGCTATAGTTACTTAAAAGTGACTTATAGTTACTTAATGTATTTCAAGTTCCATGGGCAAAATACATGTACGAGTATATTACACATGTAAAGTAATAACATAAATAATATTGCTATTGAAAGAAACAAAATATATATGGTTATAAAGTAGTAGATAGAGCCAAATATACAAGACCTTTAGTATTTTTGCAATATTTTCAAATTATTAATGTTATCATAGCATCAATACTTTTCAGAATATAAAATAAAATAATCTCTATATTGCCAGCTATCAATATTTACAGTTTCATGAAAATATTTTCACTGTTTTTAGTAGTCAAAAGATCCATCTCATAGGGACAGATGAACAAAATGACAGTGGTCAAACTTATTGCGCCGACAGGTCAAACTGGTTCTTCACATTATGTTGTTTATAATGAATTCATGCTTTCAGCTTCATTAAAATATCTTATTTAGTTATAAATGGGTCCAAATACCTTGCAGTTATTGCATTATGTTAAGTCTATTTGTTGCCATAGCAACCATATTTGTCAAATAGGGGAAGACAAGAAACTAGAAATGTGTCCATAGGACACGAGTGTCCCCGCAATATGACATTTTTTCCTCTAAAAACTACCTCGACCTGGATGTTGCGGTAGACACGCCCTCTTACTCTCGAGAACACATCTGCCAAATACTTTGATAATACATCAAGAAATGATTTTTGCGACGGACAGAGCTATGTCCTCTTCACATGGGATTTTGTCGGCTACAAAGGAGCAAGTGTCCTCAACCGAATAACAGTCCAAGAAATAGTACATGAATTTGATCCTATGAAACTCCCATACTTTGTCGGGATATCTTAAAAACTTCCATATTTAACCTTTTAATTTCAAATTAAGTTATCCAAGTTAAAATATAAACGTATTTGATTGATAAAAACGCTGAAGCCCCGTAGTATTATTGCCCAATATGCAAATAACTGCTGAAACAATTTACCGCTGTCGCAAAAAGTAGGACAGCAAATTACTAGTATGCTATAATATTATGCTATAATTAAGGAATAAGCTCAATAATTCCTAGATATTATAAGTAGGAAATAAATATTACTCCATCAAACAAAACATTTTTATTAACAGATCAAAAGTTTTTCGTGACTCAGCAATTCTAAAATATCTCGGGCATCAATTTCATAATTTTCTAGGTCACGATATGAGTTAACTTGCTATCAGCTAATGTGCTTTATGATAGATTAGGATAGATAATACTATTCTAAAAATAGATTTTACCAAATCACCACTGCATCACTGCATTTCGGACAAGCGATTAGGTAGTACACATTATACATGTAATAAATCAGCGGATACTACTTTGTTTACAAGCAATACTTTAAGAAGTTTTATACAATTGTAAGAAGCAAACAAGTTGAAAATGGAATTTAGTGTGAAATTGAAAGGGACAAGTAAACACTGTAGTGTTTAAGTGACATTTAAATTAAAATTAAAACGATGTACTCTGGCCTCTACATCTCAAAAATCTAAAAAAAAATACACCAATAATTGCTGATGGTTTTAACCAAAAATATTTTTAATGAGACATATCCATGAGAAATAAAAATTATAATACTAATGACTTATATGTTATTGTCTATATGCCAACTATGATATAACACGAAACAATTCTAATTAACATTCTCGCATGTATTATGTATTATGCTTGAAGTTTATTTGCATGGTTTTATTTAAGAAATATTCCGTTGACTTTTTTTTCTTTTTACAAATAAATCGATAAGGACCTTGACTTATAAGATTGACCAGCGTTTTGAGATATCAATTTCATTCTGTATTTAAAAATTTAGACGTGTTCTGCTTGAAAGTAGAAAATCTGAATGATTTCAGATTGGGACACCTAAAATAGATTGCTCTACAAATCTCGAACTTGTAGGGAACAAGTTGTCTCTGTTATATCTTTTGTGTTTTTTTTTTCTGAAAACGCCTTGATGTCCGTCGCATTCAGCGCATTCAGCACTTTGATTTCAAACCAAATAGGATAATAGTCAAACACAATTTGATCTCAAAGTGCAACATTGACACTGAAGTTGCAGAGACAGTGCGCAGGAGATGAAAACATATGCAAAATAATTTGAAAAGAAATTAAGTTAAAAGAGGTACATCCTGCAAAACCACATTGTCTACTCATGTGTATCAATTTCTTCTGAAATCCTACATTGTATCATGCATGCAGAAGTTATTAATAGGACACAAACTCCATCTGCACATACAAACTAAATAATAAAACGCTAAGATTAATATCTTGCTGCGACCTTGAAATTTGAGATTTTCCGTGCGACACGTTGTCTCTTTATGTCTTCCAATTTAAACTGAAATCCCTTTATTATTTTTATTGAATCTGTGTCATTATACACTTAACTTAATTTTTTACTGTGACACTGACCTTTAAGGTACAGAACGGGTTCTTGCACACAACACTTCGCCGACTTATGATGTCTAATGTGCCGTTTTTTCTCTCTAAATACCATGATACATGGAACAGTTATGGCTCGGACACGAATAATAATGCATAATCTCCATAGTGCCGTATTTTAAGCTACATAAAATAATTTCAGTACCTTTTCAGTTATCATAATATATTGCTGTATTTATCACATGTTAAGTTCATTAATTGTCATAGCAATCAGATTTTCAACATAGGAATAAAAAAGCGTGAACAATTTCAATACTGCCATTTATCCATATTTAAGTTTCATAAAAATATCTTACGCACTTTTTTCACTTATCACAATATACTGGTATTTTAGCCATATTTCAATAATATTTATTTTAATTGCGACTGATTTTTCAACATAGGAAGACAATAAAGACCTGCATAACCTCCATACTGCCATCTATTAACAATTTAAATTGAATAAAACAAATTTTCAGTACTTTTCGAGTTACCATGGGATTCAGTTTTGCATACGGACGGATAGAATGACAGTCAGATGGGTGGAAGGAGGACAAACCTAAAGTCCCCTCCGATTAATAAATTTTATAGTCACATGTATTAAACAATATTAAAATGAAATTAATTTACATACCTTTTCATTGTTGGTTGAATCAAATTCTACATTTCTCTCCTCTACCTTATTGACGTTTTGTTTCGTTTTTTCCATGTTTACAGTTACATGATGTCCTTTCAACGCTACAGTTCCTGCAAAAAAGATTTAGCATATGGAAAGAGTGTTATTTCTCATCAAAGTTAAGTTGGAACAATTCTAGAGAGTTCAGCAAAAAGCTTAAGACAAAACGCAAAAAGGCTAGATCTGCAGTAGGTCTACATAGCTGTCCAACCTATTTGACAAGGCACTATGTTTGCAGATGTGTACGATACCAATCTTAAATGATAATTTCATTTTAAACTAACAATTTTCTTTTTTGGGCATTTTGACTTCTAGTGCAAGGACATTTTGGACAAACGAGACCAGACGGACTAAAGCAGTGGTTGGTATTGATCTTTTGACTCGGAAATAAAAGCGAGGCTAGATGGAGCACACAAAATAAGACTCAATTGTTAAGATTGCATTTATATTTGTCAAACACTGAATGTTCAATGGAAACATTTTATAAGGTGGGAGATAAACTATTATTATATATTACATATCGTTATGTTTTACTAATTATATAATTTATGTGCTAAGCGTGGGATGAAAGAGTAGAATTTCTTGTTTTGTTGTGTTATAATAAATTGAGCTAGAAGAAAAACTTTATTGATGTTTACATACGGAAATTGTCAATGTATATTTCTACCATCCTATTCGAGCATGTCACACTATCATCACAATAACACCAAAATAATGTTATATCTATGGTTCATTGTATGTATGTAACATTACACTCATTTGCATTACAATCATGTTGATCAGTTTAGAATGTTTGCAGAAAAAGGAAATTCATTTTCTTAATTCCGTGTCAGATTTTTAAAACTGCCATACATTTATCAAAAGCCAATGGAGTCATGTGTTTAAAAGAGTCAGCTTGATTTTTATATAACTGTCACCGGTATGTCATTGGCAACCCCTGGACCAATTCAAGTTTGTTAATGCTTACTAATGGGTACTAACTAGTTCAATATTATTGCCTGCAATTTACGTCATCTATCATAGTTTGGGGACCTTTCTGTTGAAAATGTGTCAGAGTTAAATCGTATACATATACATGCACAGTGCGTTAACTGGGGTGCATGTATTAGTTACCCGTACTCCAGAGCATGTCCATTGATTTGATTGGCTCATTTTTGCTGTGGTTTACAAATTTTGACAGCAGAGAAAGGGAAAGCGACATAAATATCATATTCAGATGTTCGTTCATTGGTTCCTTTTTGCCGGGGTTTCATATTGTGACAAAGGGAACGTGTTTTTATGTTTGCCTATGATACAAAAGAGAAAGAACATCAAAACAATCGGCAATCTGATTAATACTCGGGGGCTACGCCCATCGTACAAATCAGATAGCCTCGTGATTCAATGCTCTTTCTATTACGTCGTAAATGAATCAATACCATATAATCACGTTGTCAGGCCTGCGTGTGTTAAAGGAATAATGTGTTTTGGCGATCATTTTATGTGTTCAAAGTCCTGTTCGTACGCACGAAAGATAAAGACTTAAATGATGATATATTTTGATTCCCATTCTACCAAATATCTTTTAAACTTTTTGCTCTTGAAACATATTTTACATTTGATGTCCTTCAACTTGACATTAATGATAGCCATGCGAAAATGTTGATAATAAATTAATGCACTTGTGAGTAACGTTTCATTATTTATTATTATTATGTTTGACGGCTTGACTTAATGTTAAGTGGTGAAACACGTACATTCCTTATCAGCATTTCTCGGTTCTTACGTTGACGGAACACGCATCTATTTATAAATTATATAAAAAAAGTATATTTTTTTTTCTTTTTAAAACTTGCAGTCAAAAATAAAAACTTTTATAGTTCCCCTTTATAAATGCTTTCTTCCGGGGGAGTTTAATGCTATGAGTGTTGCTATTGCATCGCAGGTCAGTTATAGTCTGTTTCAGAAAAAAACTTCGCAAAGCAGTAACATAAATTCCAGTAATAACATATGTTCACAGACATCAATTTCAATGTGTAGCAAGTAACTGTTGTAAATAACGCAAGAAGCTAATTCTTTTTACCGTGTGGTGCATTTACTTATAAGTAGCGCATATAGTCTTACTTATTGTAGTATGAGTCAAGCTATTGTGATATTTTTCTCATGGTCCAAGAACTGTATAGTTGAGTGAATCAAGATTTTTTGTTGTTTTTTTTTGTGTTGAACACATACAATAAAGTATTAGTTAAAAAAGGGAAAACTATTTCTATATTCATGGCTGAACGGTGATTCCAAGCATTTTTGGAAATGCTTATACTTGTATTTATACTGCAAATGAGGAGAACAGCGGACGCGCTCATACTTGTTCAATATCGGAACATTGCGCGTTATACTTTGAATATCCGTGTTCAGCAAGGGATACGAACAAACCCCCCCCCCCCCCTCCCCGGACGAAAAGCCCCCCATCTTAAAATGACAAGGTGGACAAAACACGGAGATTAACATTCTATCAATAATTGAATAATATAAGCAAATAGTTAAAAAAATAACGGCAAATATACCCCTCTATACAGTATACCATAAATAATAGTATAGAGGTATATTTAGTATATATAGTATATTTGCCGTTATTTTTTACTATTTGCTCATATTTTTCAATGATTGATAGAATGTCAATCTCCTGTGGATATTGTACTGTAGCAAGTAAGTGTTGTTGTTTCAAGCTGTGCTGAAAGCTTTGAAGTGCTACATAGATCTACAGAAACTGGAGCAAAATATTTACAGAAATAAGGAGGGGATATAAGTTCCAGACTTCCATACAGATCGTTGAGGTTTGTTTCCTTTAACAATAAAATAGGTGGACAATTTCTAAATTGCAACATTTCCAAATGAGCTGTAACTGTTAATCAAATCATTCTATATTCTATTATTGTTATAAACAATGATGGCCTGACATTTTGTCAAAACACATTGTAGTACAAGAGTCTTAGCTACGGATTCCAGTGGCGTACCTACCGATATGCAGAGTAGAGTTTCGAAAAAATAAAATTTCAAAAATAAAATCCAAAATACGGGCGTATATCGATCGATTCGTAGCTGCTAATTGATTATATAGGTTTTCTTAGGAAGTTACCTAATTTGAATATGCGTTACCTATTTACATGTATACACAATCAAAAATTCATAATGAGAAAGGGAGTAAGCACATATGAGCAAATTAGAATAAAATACATTGTTTGTGTATATGAACGGAAAGCCATTTTAGAGAGAATTATTCTATAAATTGTTGTGTCAGGCTCGAATCAGAGAAATTAATGTTTTCAGGAGGTATGGTTTGAATTCTCTTAAAAATTTCAGTTTATACCATCCTATGCGAAGGATTAGACTTAAACTCAGAAAACAAATATTCGGCCTTTCTACAGAAGCACGGAGTGACGTACACAGTGTAAAAATATGATATTAACTATTTCTATATTTTTAGCTAGAGTTAAGCTTTGTATAATCAATGTGATAATGCTAATTAACCTCGTCAAAATCTAAATATGATAAGAATTTGAAAATATATTACAATAAATTTTTTTTCAGAAGAAACAAAATCAGTGAAAACTAAACATTTATTTCATTTTTTACATCTAGACTACATTTGCATTTGCAGCAAAATGAAAGGGAGTCAGTTGTATGAAGAAGAAGCTTTCATAAATCTCACAATACACAATTGACAAAGCCATTATAGTTCATAGCAGAGACATAGATAAATGTTTCTATGTCTCTGCTCATAGTAATATTTTGATATATACACTTTTGAATTAATATTGGCATTAGTCAACAATAAATCTGTCAATAAAGTAAACAAAAATATATGTGAAAAAAGTAAGATGCAAGAAACAGGATACACTACTCTTACAAGATTTAAATGCTTTTGATGCGTAATTACTTCCCTTACATTTCAAAATATCTAATACAAAAGAATATGTCTGAGACTCGTTCCTTAAAATGTGACTGTTTTAGAAATATCTGTTTTTGTTCGTAATTAAATCTTAAATAATTATCAAGATTGATATAAAAAATAAACTAAGTATGAAACATTATTTTGCATCTTCTTATTTTTGATATTATTTGTATAAACTATTTTCTAACATGTCTGTACGTACTGCATGCAATTGTTTTGTGTGTCTTTTTTTATATTTTACTTTGTATAACTATCAGTCAGTATATTATTTCTAAGTTAGTAACATTCATTCATCTTATTAACTATAGTTTGGACTCTATGAATCAGATCTTTGCAGAGAACCATTGCCAACAACTATCGTTACAAAATGAACTCCGTAATTGACCGTAAGGAAGAATACAAACATTTACATACAAAATATATCACTACAGAAAGTTGTGTCTACTGTATTATTTTATTGAGTATGGAAATCAATTGCATACTTATGCAAACAATAATATATATCATGTCCAAATTTTTTTTTATTTTCGCCAACCTTAGATAACAAATTGGCGAGTCTTTTTACCAACATGCTTTCGTTATGAAATAACTTAAATATTTCGAACGGAAATTGAAGGAGGAAGTTTAACAAGAAAAAACTTTTAAAGACAATATTTTTGTCTTCAATATTGACTTAATACGCATTTAAAAAATATTTTAAGGAAGCAAAATGATGATTGTGCGATACTACATTTTAGATGTAAATACGATAACTTTTCGATACACTAAAAGATTAAGCTCTAGTGTTTGTAAGTCATACAGATCATTTGAAAACATATAAATTCCTTGATTTTATCTCATGTTAAGTTATGGTGAAACAAAAGACGATAACAAAGGAAACATAATAAAACCCATCTTTATTACAGTAGAGACACCTGGCTATGTTTTGTATAACTTGAACTATTTAAAACAGTGTGCACGTTAGACTTCGTGCAATTTCTCTTATAATATATGTACTTGATGTCATTTTCATAAATATAAAGACAATAGTAGTACAATTAGCTTAAAGCCCTAGTTATAGCACAGAGCTATATTTGATATCTCTGTCGTCCCTTCGGCCAAAGACTTGCACTCGGCGTACATTCAAAATAGGCCGAGATACGTCTCTGGATTCAAACCGACTTTGGTAAGAACGTGCATATCCCAGGTGATGTTATAATTGTATTAAGATATACTAGTACCTATCTGGTAAATCGTTAGATTATCCTGTTACTTAATATATATATTACATATGTTAACCACTTACGCTGTTATTCTCCATATCAGAACTGCAAAGAATTATTCATTACATAGGAAGCAACTAAAAGTCTTTAAATCACCAGCATTTTGTTTCTCACTTGAGACATTCAACTGAATTACAATGTTGCATTAATTGCATTTCTAGGTTGGTCCAAAAAAAATTCTGTCTTTAACTTATAGGTTCTGTTGATCCCTTGAAATATTATGAATACCTATCTCATTTGAAGAATCAGGTACTTTACAAGTGTTGGAAATGTAGATTATGTACATGTCAATAAATTCCATTTATATATTTTTTTATATATTATTTATAGAGTGTTAACAAAGTTTTTCTATTTTTAGCTCCTTTGACCTAGTTTTTCATCCGAGATAATCCATGTTCAAACATGTCCGAGTAATGACATAGTCAAGCATCCTGACAAAGTTTGATGATGATTGAGGCAAAATGTGACCACTAGGGTGTTAACAATGTTTTTCGATTTTTAGCTCCTGTGCCTTAGATTTTTCATCCGAGATGATTCATGTTCAAACTCATCTGAGCTATTACCTAGATAAGCATCCTGACAAAGTTTGATGATGATTGAGCCTCTAGAGTGTTAACGAACAAGTGTGGACGGACGACGGACATTCAACGATCCTAAAAGCTCACTCTGAGATAGCTCAGGTGAGCTACAAAAACACTCAATCTCAATTTCTTCGTGTTATACTAAGTGATTTAAATTTGTATTTAAGTAAAGTACATGGCGATTCATTTGAATATACTGCAATTCTATTTCAAGTACTAAAGACAGATAAGCACAAAATAAAATAAAAACAATCATATTGTTACCTCTGATAGTCGCCGTTGAACTTATAGCTTGATAAAATAATATTGTACGATGGATGTTAACTTAGACTGTTAATCAGTCTATTGAAACGGCAGTTTCATAGAATAATTTCAAACACTTCGCGCCGTCCTTGACCAATTTAATTTTGTAAATGTTTACTTTAAGCACTAACCTATACCTAAATGCGCAAACAACATTCAATGACATCAAAAGGTCTTTTTAACTGAAAATTGAAGATAAAAAAGGAATCCTATATATTTCATTCGAATTCAACTATAATGAATTATCTTCTAGAAGATATTTTATGTACGCTAACGTCAGTGCATTTATTTCAATGACAGCTTTACTACGCATTGACAAATAGGACGATGTGCAATTTATTTTTATTAATTTTTAGTATCTAAATATAGATTAAAGTTTATTAGTACGTTTTTACAAAATTAAATTGGTCAGGCGCAGCGCAGCTATCATATTGGACAAAATAATTTCAATATAATATTGCTTTTATATATTATGTGCACTTTTAAATCAATTTATGTTATACTAATTGTAATGTAATTACTAGTAAGTTTTTAGATAAAAAAAGGAATCCTTATTTCATTCGAATTTGAATTTAATGATTTATCTTCTAGAAGATATTCTATGTACGCTAACATCAGTGCATTTACATTTCAATGACATATTTAATACGCAAAATAGGACGCTGTGCAATTTATTCTTATTATTTTTTTAGTATAGGTTTAAAAGTTTATAAGCACGTACTTACAGAAATAAATTAGTCAGGCGCGGTGCAGCATATTGGACAAAAAGTAATTTCAAACACTAATTTCATTTAATAATTGCTTTTATATATTATGTACACTTAAATCAATTAATGTTGAACTAAATGTAATGTAATGTAATTGCTAGTACGTATTATATTCAATTCAGTAAATACTGATTAGAAAAGGAGCGTAAACATTTAAATAAGTAAGTAAAATGTCATACCTGCCTGATGCTGTCCGTTCACGAAGTGAATCAACGCGGCTATATTCGTTAACACGTTACTGTTATCAGCGGGCCGCATCTTGTTTTAAAGGATCTGTCTCAACAATTTAGTTTGAAAGTTAAGTTATGTACATATTTTAACTTGTACGGATTTTTGGGTGATGGGAAATATAGTCTCAAACTGTAAAAGAATCCTCAATTTTCGAAACGAATAAATGAGGAGATTGTCCTTCGGCAGTTCAAACTTTACTCTTTTTGATATTCGACATCGTCAGTTCTGTATATTCTATATATATTTCGGTTTCCGGATATTAAGATAAATAATAAGAGACTACACGCACAGGCACTAGCATCGGACCTGGAAAGAAAATATAACCACATTGATAAAACAAGAGGGCCATGATGGCCCAAAGTCGCTCACCTGTATATAGGCCCCCCAGAGCGAGCCAGTTTAAACCCAAGGGCTTTTATTTGAACAAACTTTCATATATACACACACACCAAAAAATGCAATATATATATATATATATATATATATATATATATATATATAATATATATATATATATATATATATATATATATATGTATTGCATTTTTTGGTGTGTGTGTATATATGAAAGTTTGTTCAAATAATATATATGTATATATGTATGTATGTATATTGTATATATATAATATTATACAAATATGGACTTTTTAGGTGGTGAATATGATGTGATATGTACTGAAAAAATTAATATTGACCGAGGCGATAGCCGAGGTCAATATTAATTGTTCAGTACATATCACATCATATTCACCACCTAAAAAGTACATATCTGTTTTATTATATGATTTATAGATAGCTTTTATATGGCTTATTAAATCTGCCATTGCCTACGTCGAAAGCTTGTCTTATTTTTCCATAAAATATCTTTTTAATGAGCGCATTAGCATGCTTATTCTAAGTGTTCTTTAAAATGTAAAGACGGTTACTAAAATAGACTTATTTGACTCTTATTTAAGATTTATCCATTTTTTTATCAGAATAATATATAACAACAAATTTGGCGTGACATCATGTCATAGTCTCGTGTCTTTCAGGGCATTTCCAGAAAATCTATTTTTAGAAGAAAAACCGGTGAATATACTCTGAAAATCTATTTTTAGGAAAAAAACAGTGAATATACTCTGATATTGACCTGTTATTTTTTACAAAATGTTGCTTGTTAGCCAATCAGGGAAAGGCATTTCAAAGCTATTTATAGATTATATAATAAATATATATATAAAATTACATATGTATATATATATACATATATATATATATATGTTATATATATATATATATATATATATATATATATATATATGTATGTATATATATAATATGTATATATTTAAAAAAAAAGTCGAGCTAATGAATGACCCCCGTGACGGGGCCAATTTTGGCCCCAGGGCTCTTATTTGAACGAACATGGTAGACATCCATTAGAACATGTTTCATGCTAAATATCTTAGCTGTAGCTCTTTGCATTCTTTAAAAGAAAATTTTTTAAGTTTTTACTATATGCATATAGGGAAAATCAATGACCCCCTGGGGCGGGGCCAATTTTGACCCCAGGGCTTTTATTTGAACAAACTTGGTAGACACCCATTAGAAGATGTTTCATGCTAAATATCTTAGCTCTAGCTCTTTGGGTTCTTTAAAAGAAAATTTTTATAAGTTTTTACTATATACATATAGGGAAAATCAATGACCCCCAGGGCGGGGCCGATTTTAATTCTAGTAACAAAATTTGAACAACTTTGGTTTTGGACCTATAGATGATACCATAGACCAAATATCAAAGCTCTAGGCCATTTACTTTCAGACCAGAAGATTTTTCAAGTTTTCACTATATGTATGTAATGAAAATCAAAGACCCCCCGAGGGCGGGGCCAATTTTGACCCGAGGGCCATTATTTGAACAATCTTGGTAGAGGTCTACCACACAATGTTTCATGCCAAATATCTTACCTGTAGCCTTTGCCAATTCAGAGAAGAAGATTTTTTTATGTTTTTACTATATACGTATTAGAAAAAACCTATGACCCCCTGGGGCGGGGCCAATTTTGACACTAGGGACAAAAATTTGTACAACTTTGGTATTGGACCTTCAGATGATACCATAGACCAATTATCAAAGCTCTAGGCCATTTACTTTCAGACCAGAAGATTTTTCAAGTTTTCACTATATGTATGTAATGAAAATCAATGACCCCCCCCCCCCGGGGCGGGGCCAATTTTGACCCTAGGGCCATTATTTGAACAATCTTGATAGAGGTCTACTACACAATGTTTCATGCCAAATATCTAATCTGTAGCCTTTGCCAAATCAGAGAAGAAGATTTTTTTAGATTTTACTATATACATATAAGGAAAAACCTATGACCCCCCGGGGCGGGGCCAATTTTGCCACTAAGGACAACATTTGAACAACTTTGGTAGAGGACCCATAGATGATACCATATACCAAAAATCAAAGCTCTAGGCCATTTACTTTCAGACCAGAAGATTTTTTCAAGTTTTCACTATATGTATGTAATGAAAATCAATGACCCCCCCAGGGCGGGGCCAATTTTGACCCTAGGGCCATTATTTGAACAATCTTGATAGAGGTCTACTACACAATGTTTCATGCCAAATATCTAATCTGTAGCCTTTGCCAAATCAGAGAAGAAGATTTTTTTAGATTTACCTATAGACATATAAGGAAAAACCTATGACCCCCCGGGGCGGGGCCAATTTTGACACTAGGGACAAAATTTGAACAACTTTTGGTAGAGGACCCATCGATGATACCATATACCAAAAATCAAAGCTCTGGCCATGTACTTTCAGACAAGAAAGATTTTTAATTTTGTGTTTTTAGAAATCCTTTTCTGGCCCTGTGACCTACATATGCAACAGACCGGAACCATTTGAACAACTTTGAAAGGGGACCACCCAAGGATCATTTCTGTAAAGTTTGGTTGATGTGCAGTCATTGGTTTCAGAGGAGATGTTGTTTATATGAAAAGTTGACGACGCACGACGCACGACGACGGACGACGGACACAGGGCGATCACAATAGCTCACCCTGAGCATTGCTCAGGTGAGCTAAAAACAACCCCTGTGTTCATCTACAATGTGTCAACAACAAAATTGCCCCCTTAAAAATATACCATATACTGTTAGTTAAGAGATGGCCGAAACTCCAGATTCGAGTCTACGGGCAAGGTTCATTTCCCGGGACTTTGTGAAAACAATTGTCCAGATAATTAAAAAAAACTTTTAACACTATTTCACGTTTGTATCAAACTTCAAAATGAGACCGACCCCAAGTATCTAGCCCTTCCCGTTCATTAAATATCTACGTGTCAGCAAACGAGCGCATTCGTGCTAAAACTCCCAGGTAGACAAAAATGTGGCACAACGATTCGGTACGTAAACATAGACTAATGCATGTTTATCGGCCGAGTATGGATCAAAATCACTTAAATTACTAAATTCATTAACTGAGACCACTCACAATCATCAGTAGCATCTGATACACGCGAAATTTGCATTTCAAACTTTAGATTCTTTTCTACGCCATTGTAAATCAGCTGTTCGATATTTTGTAAGGAGTCGTCTGATTGGCCAAAAGCAACGAAACTGCAACGTTTCGCACAAGGATGCCTAATGGCGTAGAAAGGAATCGGAAAACCGTGAAAAGGTTTGAAACTCGAACTTCGCGTGTATCAGATGCTACTGACGGCTGTGAGTGATCCCATTTAATGTACATTTATATAGTAATATTATTTAGTCAACAGGGCTGTCGTATCCTACATACTGTAAACAAACGCCGCCATCTTGGAACAAAAAGGTATGTTTTTGTGTATAATTCGTTTTGTTTGAAATGACTGAAAACCAGATATATGTATTAACACGCGCCACTATTTTCCGGTTCGTTTGGTATATGTTGCTTGAACAACTATTTTGAAAAACAAAAGTTATAGCGAACTTGGAACTCGAAGCGGAGCAGATTTTTTATGACATTGTGTTGATACGACGCAGTTCATATTGCTTTATCAATCTGTTTTCCTTCAAATCAATTATGTACTCGTTTCAGAGTTCACCATAAACTTCAAAATATTATTTTGCATCATTTACTAAAGTTTCATTAAAAAGAATTGTTTATTTTCCAAGAAAATAATAATTTGTGTGAAATGATACGACACAGTTGAAAATAAAATATGATACGACGCAGTTGTATTTTCATTGCAGGCTGCATATTGATTCAGCTATTAAATTTTGCGTAAAGTATGGTAGTAACGTCCAACATCATTTCTTGTTTATAAATTAAGTCAAAAGCAGAGGTCACTCATTGTTTCCAAGAAAATGGAAAATGTAATAAAATTTTTTATAAAGGCTTTATTTTTCAGTCCCATTTTAGCACTTGTCATATGCATCTAAAAATTCCAGAAAGCTGTATCAAATGCAATATACATTGAAACAAGTCATCGCACACCCATTGACATCATGTTCGAGTGTTGCGTTAGAATGCTTATAACTTGTTACCGTGAGTTCGAAAATGTTGTTGTTTTCTTTCATTTGCAGTCTTTTGATATCCAGGGTAAAATACAAATACATGCATGCCTACTTTTGTTACTTAAAATCAACAACAATTTCTGTCAATTCCGTTATAACTTAGGTCTTTTATGTGCCGATTTTATTGAATTCATTTTCTTAATAATCGGTGAGAACAGATGAGCTTTATTATTTGAAACTTAAATCGGTACTTGAAATAAAGTATCATTCCTATTTTAAATGAACATTAACTTTTTAAAATTACATTATAAATGGTTAAGCTTCGATATATTTTTGCAAGTAGGGTATGGTGTTAGTTTTGCTAAGGTATTTTACGCTTTGCACCGATATATGCCAAACATGATGAATAAATTTTCACAATATTGAATTAAAGCTACATTAAATAAATTTCATAAAAACAGAAATAGCGACATTTCATTAACAAATTGGGTTTCATAACGACTCTAGATCTTAGTTTGGTGTCCAGACAACCAAAATGAGTTTTATAAGCATAAAAAGGTGCAACCTCATTGTGGCGAAATTGGAAGTACAATTTCAGTTTGCATGAGAAACTCCGCCTTCGGATTCGGAATATCAAATCAACAAACAGACTATAAGTAGCAGTCTTAATAACTTTCAGGCCTACATGTACAAGTGATATACTTTTTGAGCTATGCATGAACAAGATGAAAATTGCAAATTTATAACTAGTGTAAGTCAAGGGCAAATAACTCTTACAAAACTGAAAAAAAATCCCACATGCAAGATCCAAGGTTCATAGCCTTCAAAGTGGATGTTAATCAATTTTCTGAATTTAGTGATCCTGTAAAAGGTTGGTTCCACTCAAGGAACACTTAATTAGCAACATAATGAAGTGTTTTTAGTAATCAAGGGAAATAAACAAATACTGGATAAATCCACAAAGGCGGAACCCCAGGTGAAAAAATAAATATGCTGAGCACGCTTCTGTCAAGATTTAATGACCCATGCGAACACATTTTTAAAAATTGCAAAAAATTTTTTAAGTCAAGGCAATAACATACTCAAACATACTAAAAATCCAGACGAAATACCCAGGCTGCACAACTACATATGCTGATCAAATATACATAAAGATTTCATGGCTCTAATGTCAAATTTTTCTTTGATTACATTAACACAAATTTGAAAGCAAAAATTCAAATCAAGGGCAAAACTCAAAAGTAACTAAAAAATCCAACGTTTTTAAA
>NW_026859016.1:0-30811 GCF_026571515.1 Ruditapes philippinarum
TTATAATGTGCCACTTATGACTTATGTTTATAGGGATTGTGACCTTAAGCTTTCCTTTTATCAAGTCCAGTTGCTTTTGTGATAAAACAAGCACGATTGTTTTCAAAATATTTTAATTTGATGTACCTCCGTATCATATCATCATGCTTTCTCAACACAACTGTAATGACTAGAAACTACCATTTTATAGTAAAACCTGTGCCGAAGACTCTTGACAAAAAACAAAACTTAGCTAAATTGTAACATAAAATGCCACCTATGACCAGAAGTCTTTATTTTATTTTTAAATCAGATATATATGGTCTTTATTGATAGGTTTTACTGTATTTGCTAAATGAATTAAGGAAAATATTACATAAGTTGATAAAAAGTACTATTAGTATTGTCAACAGCAGACTGAGTATTTTCTGCTGACTGTTCTTTTAGTCCTGACATTTTGTGCTGACTTTAATCTCAATTACCACTTCTCCTGTTTCCTTCATTTTCCACGTTCATTGACAAGTTTACACACTGGACCAGTTTTACGTGACATATATTCTGCCGGCTTTTAAAGTGTTTATGACTCATAGCTTTTAGAGCCCTTCCTGCTTAAATTGGTCTGTACAGGATAAAACTACCAATACTTTAAGACAATTAATGTTGTATATAGACTCAATATCTCCACAGTATTTTGTTTGTATACAAAAACAAATTGACCATATATAGACAGACAGTCTATGTTTGCCTCTATCAGATATCTCATTGATTTTATTTACAGAACATTATTGTTGGCCTCACTTATATTAACATAAAACACTGATATCTCAAACATACAGAGTTGGAACATCTGATGCTAATTTAGGTTCATTTTTGCTGTTTGTTTTATGCCATATAAAATCATGAATAGGATTGCCCTGTTTTGTAAGATTATTCTTCTGTCTGGACAGTTTTCCATTTATCTCAGTCAACTCAATTGATAAACATTTTGAATGGGGAGACTTTTAAGAATTGAAGTCAGTAGGACGTAGTTCTTTCTGATTGAAATACTGTTTGGTTAAAAAAAAAAATTCTTAAGAAAATTAAGCCATGTTAAGTGCAGTAAGTTGTACGTTCTGTTCAAAGACAAAAGGACAAAATTATGTCAATGTTTTAGATAGAGACTAGAATATAATTAGTAAAACGCTCCAGACAATATTGTAAGTTTTTCATTTTGGGCAAGTTTAGGCCCAAACACTGAAAAGGGATGATGTGATAGAAAAGGGGCAAGTTGTCTCTCCTGTCATATGATGGAAAGGAGTTATCACCTTGTCCAATGTTCAAAACAGGAACAGAACAGAACAGATTTTACTATTTAATATGACTTGAACACAACTGTTCCTTGGGCATGGTGTCCTATAATTAATGAAAAAGTTCCAGAAATTGGTTGACCGTAGTTGGACCACATAGAAATATTGTATGCAGCTGACCTTCTTAATGAAAAGGGGCATTTCATTAGTCCTATATTTGTTTGAATTAGGGCAAATTGTCAAATATTTATTGAAAAGGTAGCAAATCGCAACTGTCTTACTGAATTGAAGAGGGTTTATGTTGTGAAAGGAGCAAAATTACTTATTATGCCCCCATTTCGAGGAAAAGGGGGTATATTGCTTTGCACTTGTCGGTCCGTCGGTCCGTAGACCAAATGGTTTCCGAGTGATAACTAAAGAACCCTTAGGCCTAGGAACTTCAAACTTGGTATGGTGATTGGTCATGACCAGTAGATGACCCCTATCGATTTTGGGGTCAAGGGGTCAAAGGTCAATGTCACATTGACCTTGTAAGCAATAACGGTTTCCGATCAATAACTAAAGAACTTTAAGGCCTAGGAACTTTTAACTTGGTATGGTGATTGGTCATGATCAGTAGATGACCCCTATTGATTTTGGGGTCAAGGGGTCAAAGGTCAAGGTCACATTGACCTCTTGGGTAAAAACGGTTTCTGATCAATAACAAAAGAACCCTTAGGCCTAGGAACTTCAAACTTGGTATGGTGATTAGTCATGACCAGCAGATGACCCCTATTGATTTTGGGGTTAAGGGGTCAAAGGTCAAGGTCACATTGACCTTGTAGGTAAAAACGATTTCTGATCAATAACAAAAGAACCCTTAGGCCTAGGAACTTCAAACTTGGTATGGTGATTGGTCATGACCAGCAGATGACCCCTATTGATTTTGGGGTTAAGGGGTCAAAGGTCAAGGTCACATTGACCTTGTAGGTAAAAACGGTTTCCGATCAATAATGAAAGAACCCTTAGGCCTAGGGACTTCAAACTTGATATGGTGATTGGTTATGATCAGTAGATGACCCCTATTGATTTTGGGGTCAAGGGGTCAAAGGTCAAGGTCACTTTGACCTCTTAGGTAAAAACGGTTTCCGATCAATAACTAAAGAACCCTTAGGCCTAGGAACTTCAAACTTGGTATGGTGATTGGTCATGACCAGCAGATGACCCCTATTGATATTGGGGTTAAGGGGTCAAAGGGCAAGGTCACATTGACCTTGTAGGTTAAAATGCTTTCAAATCAATAACTTAAGAACGCTTCGGTCTAGGTACTTCAAACTTGGCATGGTGATTGGTCATGACCAGCAGATCACCCCTATTGATTTTGGGGTCAAAGGTCAAGTTCACATTGAACTTGTATGTTAAAACAGTTTCCGATCAATAACTAAAGAACCCTTAGGCCTAGGAACTTCAAACTTGGTATGGTGATTGGTCATGACCAGCAGATGACCTATTGATTTTGTGGTCAAGGGGTCAAAGGTCAAGGTCACATTGAACTTGAAGGTAAAAACGGTTTCCGATCAATTAACTAAAAACGCTTAGGCCTAGGAACTTTAAACTTTGTATGATGATTGGTCGTGACCAGCAGATGACCCCTATTGAGTTTTGGGGTCAAGGGGTCAAAGGTTAAGGTCATGACCAGTAGATACTTGATAACCCTTATTAATTGTTTGATCACTGGGTCAGAAGTCATGCATAATAACCTTATCACATGACTAATTGGCTGCTGATAGGGGGCATACATGTTTTACAAACATATCTTGTTCTAAATTGAAAAGGGACAAGTTGCTTCCAACTTAATTGAGAAAAAAAAGGCCAGTTCACACTGTCGACTGGGCTTATCAGTGTTCATTATGGACTACAACTTTAGCTATTTAGAGTGTTATTTAAGCAAGCAAGTTCTATTAGGTACATCATTGCAGGGTTTTGATGTTAGTGCAGGGTTTTGTGTTGAAAATTTGTATTACATTTAATGCCTCTACTTAACAGATTGTCTTTGAGATATCCGAGTCAGACAGTGCAATCATGAAGTTGTACTTATAATTTGGCACAGTTTCAGAAATTTTAAATGACCTTATATGAAAAGTTTGTCTTACTTATTGTATTGATTATGAAATTACTGTGCATTGAAAGCATTTTAAAGATTTATTAATTGCTTTCAGTTCATCTTGATACATGATGAGATAAACTTGATAACTTTAAAACCTTATGGCTTTGACGTGTGTCAATATAACTGGTTACTGCACACCTTTTTGTCACCTTAGTGCATTAACAGGTTAACTTCTATTAAATTATATCAGGAGTTAACCCGTTATTGCACTAAGTGTCTTGTGTTCATATATTAAATCCTAGTGTACCCTGATGTACTATATTAAGACCATTGTGTTGATTAAGTGCTGAACAATGTGTTCCATTGTTTGTATATCATTATAACAAAAGCTAGTAGGATTGATTGATCATAATATAAATGGTAATGCTGATTGTGATCATGCCCTGGTGTTTCATTAAGAGGCTTGTTTTATAGGAAGAAACAGCTTGCAGTTGTTTACATGTGTCTAGAATGGTTGATATATTCAAGTACTTTAAAGGTGCATGCTTTTCAGATTCATATAAAGTATGGTTTGAAAGATACAGCATTCTCTCGATTCTTGATTTTCAATTATTGCTTTGTGATTAGATTAACTTTGATCTGATTTCTTTGGCTATGTTAACATTAATTTTTCTGTAGGGTGTACATAAAAAACAATATATACTTAGCTACATTCACATATTGTAATATTCTGCCCCCTTTTATCATCTTGGGGAGCAGGTATGCATACTTGTATTTAATGACACAAGACTTTTAACAATTTTTGGTTTGTTTTTCATCTTGAAATAATACGTCTACACTCGTTTTGATTGGATAAGTAAGAACGTGTAACAAATAAAAGAAAGGGTTGCTGAGAAAGGTTTGTTTAAAAACAGAAAGAAGGTATTTTCACTAAACTGGTGACAATGAATTAAACTTAAATACAACCATGACAAATCAAGTATCAAATTGTCAGCATATAGACAAACTCTCTAATTCACACCTGGAACCAACCAGTACTGAGCATTGAGTGTAGTTTCTTGCGTTTATTTATACTCGCCACTGGTTGCCCATATGGGCGAAGCCTCCAGAAGAGTATTAGTCATTTTATTTTTTTGGAGGATACTCACAGTGCAATAACAGATACAGACAGATGCCCCGATTCCAGAAGCTTCTCCTGGTTCTTTAGCGTGCCAAGTGTTTAAGCACTCATACACAGGACCTCAATTTTAAGTCTCATCCGAAAGACTGATTAGTAATTTTAGTTGGCCAGCCCGGGACCGAACCCACAATGTCGAGATTACAAGTCTCACGCTCTAACCGATTGAGCTATGGGGGCTGGCATTGAGAGTAGTTTCTTCCTTAAGAAAACAAAAGCTATCCTCTGATGGGTTTGAACCCAAGCGGTTAGTTGATCAGCTCTGATATGTTTAATACGGCTACTTTTTCACAACATTTACAAAGCTATATATTTCAGAAATTTGTGTTAAATTGACTATCAGTCTGGAAGGAACCACCATGGTCTATATGTTGTTGTTGTTTGAGCCTTTGCATGTCACTCTGTGTTAAATTTATGTAATTGATATGGCCTACTTTGAACTAAGACCTCATAGAAGTACCACTTTAAGTTTGAAGCTTGCACAGATGTGCAAAATGGCTTGTATTCATCCTCAAGTGTCATAATTATTTCTGCTTAATTGAGGATTGAATTATAATGTCAATAATGAAATTACAATATATGTGTATATACTAGTGTCCTATTATATATGTATAAATATTCAAGCTGTGTTGACAGACCCAGAGGCCATTTCCCCTCCCACTAAAACTCTTGATTTATTACTAATTAGGCAGCATTTAAAAAATGGCTTGGTTATAGTACAATGTTTGTATGTTTATATAATTTTATATTTATTATTATCTCATTATTGATAATATTTTACCCTCTGGGCACCTGCAATTGAACAAGTGGACAAATAACCCATATGAAAAAAATGATTATATAATTATATGATTTAAAGGCTAAATTATAATTGAACTATAATTAATATTTAATTTAAATATGAATGACACTGATTTTAAATTTAGATTAGTAAGATGTTTAAAAAACGAAGAGGCAAAGTCTTTTGTAATTGATGGTGAAATAGTGTCATCAAAGTGTTAAATTATCATGGAAATACATGCATACTGTCACCTTAGTGCAGTAATAGGCTATGTCCTATTAAATTTAATAGGAGTTAACATGTTACTGCACTAAGGTGATGATAGACTTGACATAAGTGTTCAGTATGATTTAGAAAAGGTGCTATAATATAATAAATGGTTAGTTTCCAATGCAGTACAAAACATGTTTCTTTAATTCAGTTAATAGTGGTGATACTTTTACAGTATTTCACATTACTGTAATGATAAAATTGTTACCTGACACCAGTTGTGTAATTTTAAAACCTTCATATTCTTACCTTGGTGTAATATTCTTGCCCTTTTGTAATTTTTTTGCCCTTGTATTATCTTGGGGAGCAGGTGTTTAAGTTTCCAACAAAAGATGAAAAAAAAAAGATAATAGAAGGAAACAAAATTAAGACAATATTTGATATCCAATATCAATTGTTGAGAGCAGCCTTTCTCTCGTGTCATTTGATCAATAATTTGTCACCAACAGGCCGCGTGCAGTTTAAAATCTGATTTATGGTTTTCTGTATAAATAGCTTAGTGCATTATAAAGTAGCGACTGACTTAACCTTTAAACGACGGTATGTTATTTTTGCCGAGTGCTTTAATTATAATTATTATAGTCATACATTTTGTTCATGTAGACGTCTAGTGTTTATAAGTATCGGATGTAGGACGTGTGTGGTGTATATATATATATGTACTGAGAAAAACGTCGGTTATCGATATTGAAAATATTTATATTCTCAAAAGGAGTTAAGACTTACGTCTTGTGGACAAAATATTCTTTTTGATATTGTATATATTATTCTTCTTATTTCTGGAGTTAACATGTGGTGTTAAAGATTAGAGAAGGACTTAGTCATAGTGTGTTAATAAGGCTTAAAAATATGATCCCTTAAATTAGAGAAAATTTTTATCTGATATAATTATTATGGTATACAAATATTTTGATGTTAAATATAACTTTTTCTCCTCAAATGATGGCATGTTTAATATGAACTATGATTTTTTCAGCCAGCTTTCTGTGTGATACTTGATTAACTATTTCATCAAATTCAAGTTTTTTTATGTGATGTTTTTAATTAAGTATTATAAATAGTACAAAAGGAAAAACCTTCTAGTGGATTGAAGTTTTGTTATGAATTTTTTTACGAATAAAAGTATGGATGAATTATCAACGCCTAAAATGGAGAGAAAACAAAGTAAGCGGTTTTCACGTCGCTTCTCATACAGTATCCGGAGAACATTCAAGCGAAAACGAAAGAGGAATCCCATCAAAGGTCAGTGCATGAGTCATGTTGTGTGTGTTTTTTAAGCCAGATTTTTTTTTTATTTCTTGACATTGTAACATTTTTTCTCCCTTAGTTATTGATAATTGCTTGTCTTATTTCCAAACAAAGTATGTGTAAATCGCTACAAGTTCAAACCTTTCTTAAGTTTGGCTTTGTTACAAGTTGGATTTTTTTTTTTTATAGTCAAATTTATATGACCATATTAAACAGATATATACAGTGTAACTGCAGCAAAAAGGCCCTCTGTAGAGCAATGACCCCTTTACAAGTATAGTAATAGAAAACTTGGCAATAAATTGAATATATCTAGAGCAAAACCTCTATTTAACAACCAAGATCTTCATTCCCAAGGGATGTTCCTCTGCAAAGGTATTTAACAGCCAAGATCTTCATTCCCAAGGGATGTTCCTCTGTAAAGGTATTTAACAACCAAGATCTTCATTCCCAAGGGATGTTCCTCTGCATAGGTATTTAACAACCAAGATCTTCATTCCCAAGGGATGTTCCTCTGCAAAGGTATTTAACAGCCAAGATCTTCATTCCCAAGGGATGTTCCTCTGCAAAGGTATTTAACAACCAAGATCTTCATTCCCAAGGGATGTTCCTCTGCAAAGGTATTTAACAACCAAGATCTTCATTCCCAAGGGATGTTCCTCTGCAAAGGTATTTAACAACCAAGATCTTCATTCCCAAGGGATGTTCCTCTGCATAGGTATTTAACAACCAAGATCTTCATTCCCAAGGGATGTTCCTCTGCATAGGTATTTAACAACCAAGATCTTCATTCCCAAGGGATGTTCCTCTGCAAAGGTTTTACTGTATAAAAAAAGGTTATATATGTATTTAATGCCCAAAATAGTCTTCATCTCTACCGCATGACTCTTGTTGTGGTCACAGTTTGTAAATATAAGCTTGAACCCTATATCTAAGATATACATGCAAGTTTGAAGCCCAGTGCATTATGAATGGTTTTCTTACATTTGAAAATATAATTATTGTTATATCAACAATTCAAATTAATGTCTCATCAAATTAACCAGTTCAGTCAAACTTGTGATAGAGATTACCTTTGATTAACCTTTTCCCTTATATAAGCGGGTTTCGACGGCTTTTTGCCCCCCCCCTTTTTGAGGCCTCAAACAGTGAAAAAATGCCCTATTTAGGCCCCAAACACTGTCTTTCGTTTGAGAAATGTTGTTAAAAAAGTGACCATTTTTTCGGCGCCGTCCCCCATCCAAATATTACATCAGGGGATTGCCAGAAGGGGGATGTGCCCCCTTCTGTTTGGGGGGTTTGAAGGGGGGCGGAGTCCCCCTCATCGCCAAGAAAATTTCGGACTTGTGAGAGGCTTAAAATGACCCCAGGTCGATCATAAGGTAACGTGTAACCAACGCTGAAAAGCCTTTGACTCTATCTCAATCCCTTGAGAAGTTGCAGCACTTTGAAATAAATTTTGATGGAAAAAATCGAGGCAAAAAAGTGATTTTTGGCAATTTTGAGATGTCCCCTCGTTGCCATGGTAACAGGAAATTTAAGACTGAGCATGTCGTTACAAAGGCAATGGTCCAGTCAACATTTGTGCCAAGTTTGATTAGTATTGAAGCATTTTTCATAGTTTCATAGCAGTTTGAACTTGTAACAGGAGGCTTTTCAGTGAAAATGGCCATTTTCCACAATATGCTCATGGGGGAAAGGGTTAACTAAAAAAATTATAAATGTTACAAAACAACAATTTTTCACCAAAATTAGGTAAAAGACCACATGTTAACATGGAAAAACTAGATTTTGGGTGATTCCAAGGTTTTTCATCATTTTTTGTTAACCTTTTCCCTTATATAAGCGGGTTTCGACGGCTTTTTGCCCCCCCCCCCCCTTTTTGAGGCCTCAAACAGTGAAAAAATGCCCTATTTAGGCCCCAAACACTGTCTTTCGTTTGAGAAATGTTGTTAAAAAAGTGACCATTTTTTCGGCGCCGTCCCCCATCCAAATATTACATCAGGGGATTGCCAGAAGGGGGATGTGCCCCCTTCTGTTTGGGGGGTTTGAAGGGGGGCGGAGTCCCCCTCATCGCCAAGAAAATTTCGGACTTGTGAGAGGCTTAAAATGACCCCAGGTCGATCATAAGGTAATGTGTAACCAACGCTGAAAAGCCTTTGACTCTATCTCAATCCCTTGAGAAGTTGCAGCACTTTGAAATAAATTTTGATGGAAAAAATCGAGGCAAAAAAGTGATTTTTGGCAATTTTGAGATGTCCCCTCGTTGCCATGGTAACAGGAAATTTAAGACTGAGCATGTCGTTACAAAGGCAATGGTCCAGTCAACATTTGTGCCAAGTTTGATTAGTATTGAAGCATTTTTCATAGTTTCATAGCAGTTTGAACTTGTAACAGGAGGCTTTTCAGTGAAAATGGCCATTTTCCACAATATGCTCATGGGGGAAAGGGTTAACTAAAAAAATTATAAATGTTACAAAACAACAATTTTTCACCAAAATTAGGTAAAAGACCACATGTTAACATGGAAAAACTAGATTTTGGGTGATTCCAAGGTTTTTCATCATTTTTTGTTAACCTTTTCCCTTATATAAGCGGGTTTCGACGGCTTTTTGCCCCCCCCCCCTTTTTGAGGCCTCAAACAGTGAAAAAATGCCCTATTTAGGCCCCAAACACTGTCTTTCGTTTGAGAAATGTTGTTAAAAAAGTGACCATTTTTTCGGCGCCGTCCCCCATCCAAATATTACATCAGGGGGTTGCCAGAAGGGGGATGTGCCCCCTTCTGTTTGGGGGGTTTGAAGGGGGGCGGAGTCCCCCTCATCGCCAAGAAAATTTCGGACTTGTGAGAGGCTTAAAATGACCCCAGGTCGATCATAAGGTAACGTGTAACCAACGCTGAAAAGCCTTTGACTCTATCTCAATCCCTTGAGAAGTTGCAGCACTTTGAAATAAATTTTGATGGAAAAAATCGAGGCAAAAAAGTGATTTTTTGGCAATTTTGAGATGTCCCCTCGTTGCCATGGTAACAGGAAATTTAAGACTGAGCATGTCGTTACAAAGGCAATGGTCCAGTCAACATTTGTGCCAAGTTTGATTAGTATTGAAGCATTTTTCATAGTTTCATAGCAGTTTGAACTTGTAACAGGAGGCTTTTCAGTGAAAATGGCCATTTTCCACAATATGCTCATGGGGGAAAGGGTTAACTAAAAAAATTATAAATGTTACAAAACAACAATTTTTCACCAAAATTAGGTAAAAGACCACATGTTAACATGGAAAAACTAGATTTTGGGTGATTCCAAGGTTTTTCATCATTTTTTGTTAACCTTTTCCCTTATATAAGCGGGTTTCGACGGCTTTTTGCCCCCCCCCCCTTTTTGAGGCCTCAAACAGTGAAAAAATGCCCTATTTAGGCCCCAAACACTGTCTTTCGTTTGAGAAATGTTGTTAAAAAAGTGACCATTTTTTTCGGCGCCGTCCCCCATCCAAATATTACATCAGGGGATTGCCAGAAGGGGGATGTGCCCCCTTCTGTTTTGGGGGGTTTGAAGGGGGGCGGAGTCCCCCTCATCGCCAAGAAAATTTCGGACTTGTGAGAGGCTTAAAATGACCCCAGGTCGATCATAAGGTAACGTGTAAACCAACGCTGAAAAAGCCTTTGACTCTATCTCAATCCCTTGAGAAGTTGCAGCACTTTGAAATAAATTTTGATGGAAAAAATCGAGGCAAAAAAGTGATTTTTGGCAATTTTGAGATGTCCCCTCGTTGCCATGGTAACAGGAAATTTAAGACTGAGCATGTCGTTACAAAGGCAATGGTCCAGTCAACATTTGTGCCAAGTTTGATTAGTATTGAAGCATTTTTCATAGTTTCATAGCAGTTTGAACTTGTAACAGGAGGCTTTTCAGTGAAAATGGCCATTTTCCACAATATGCTCATGGGGGAAAGGGTTAAAGACCACAGTACATAATCACATGGAAAGCCTGCCACTGAAGGCCATTATTTAATGCTTTATAATGAATCCATCGATAAAACTTCTACAAAAATTATGACCAATTGTTTATCTGGCAATTGTCAAGGCTGCAATTGGTTTTAAGGCACAGACAGACAGATCTGACAGTATTACTAATACAATTTCTGTCTGACTTTTCTTTGTTAAGAATGGATATCAGAAGTGCTTTCAATGAGGATAATAGAAAATAATTATAATGCAATTGAACTGGCTAGATTTCTTTTCCTGGTACAGCTTGCATTGTTTTCTATTTGTCTTTAAATTCTTATTTTTAATATTTCATTTATTTCCCCATAATTACACTTGACCTGGTGAATATCAACCAGGAATTAAATGTATGGTGGACCTTTTCTTCTTCTGCAGAACATTTCATGTGGCTTAAGAGTCTGGTTTTTTCACTGTGCTGACCAAATCTTCTGAGAAAAAAAAACAAAACAAATCCAATTATATTGTCTAGACTAAACTTGTTTTTTTCCTGGAACAGAATAATTTCCCCCTAGGTTTAATGAATGGAATTGTGAGTTATTGCAAAGTTGTTTCTTTTTATATTGGTGGCATGTGCTTTGTTTTCTCATATTGTTAAATAGAATGGTAAATAGATTTGACACATACAGTAAGACCTGTGTTACAAGAACCATTTGGTATGATCAGTGGCCTAGTGGTTAAAGTTTCAGCCTATTAACCCGCTGGAACCATTGGTCTGATCCCTACTAAGTTATGACCATGTTTTGCAGTTGTTACTTGGAATTTTTTTTTCTTTGACATTGTGACTTATGAAACTGGTTACTTTCATAGAAATTAAATTAAGCCTGTATAGGGTATAGGACTCTGAACTGCAATGTCCATTATAAGATTTTAATAATAAAAAAAGCAACCAATAGTATTACCGTGCATATATAGTCTGCGCACCTGAGCAGGTAGAATTATGTAGTCTGCATTGTCAAACTAAACAGATCTGCAGCAACTGGCATGCTAAGCATAAGTGTACCAGCATTCAAACAGTTTGTAGTAAGTTAAATTATATTATGTACTAAGCCAGCAGTTACACTTGTGTAGATCTTTTTCAGATAATGTTGGTTACATTGTCTACCCATAAAAAAACATGTGTCGACTGAAACTTGATACATTATTGTACAAGTCACATCAAACGTTTGTGTACTCTTTACTCACAGTTTGTAAGACAGACAGCTGTTATTTATTTCCTTAATTGGCGTACAAAACATAGCTACTACTTCTGCATTTATTTATGATGACCAGATTTTTTGTGTGGTGATACCATATAAGTCTTTTTACAATATCATCCTGCGGTCTACAGTTAGCTTACAGAAATTTGGAAACTTGTGACCTTCAGTTTTAGTTATAATAATTGTTTCCTCCTACCCAAAATAATTAATACACAGGAGCTTTTCTATGGTCTTCCCCGGCACACATATAAAGTAACACCCTCCATCATAAAGTTATTTAGCAAATTAAAAGGGCATTGGTGGACTCATGGCCAAGATGTTAAGGCTTTAACCTTATGCTTTAGGTTCAAGCCTAATATTTGGGTCAAAATCATGATTTTTTAAGGGAAAATGTTACAGAATGACTCAGTTCAAATTGATTAAGCTTTAGCCTGCCTTCAGCAGATTCTAACCATGGGACCAGTGCAGACTAAAATCAGCAAGCACATCTGTGCACTGTTATTTTAGTACTCAGTCAATAAATATTTTGAATTTTTCCCTAAAAATGATAAATGAGCCGTGTCACAACAAAAACAACATAATGGGTTTGCGACCAGTATGGATCCAGACCAGCCTGCGCATCTGTGCAGTCTGATCAGGATCCATGCTGTTCGCTTACAAACCCTATAACATTTAGTAGAGAAACTGATAGCGAACAGCATGGATCCTGATCAGACTGCGCGTATGCACAGGCTGGTCTGGATCCATGCTGGTCGCAAACGCACTATGTTGGTTTTGTCGTGACACGGGTCAAATGGTTTTGTCAGAAATGAAAGATGGACAAGTCCATGTAAGAATATTTAGCATGGTAAGGGTTATGACATTGTGTAACATGAACTTGTAATTCAATCCAGGTAACATAAATAAGTTTAAAAAAATAAGAAATAAGATGCTTAAAGGAATTCCACAGAGGTCCAAATGACGAAATATATAAAATTTGAATTTCTTACATAGATCAACTGGGACACATAAAACAGAAAGTTATACAAAAGATATTTAATAAATATATTATGAATAAATTAAGAATTGTATTTTTATGTTATTTTTGCCCAATTTGAGTGAAAAGCATTGCAAAGCCTTTCAATTTTCGCAAATTAGAATAATAATCATTCTAGAAAAATGGAGTTGGCATCAATGATCTGAAACTTTGTGGACAAGTTATTGGTCTAGACCTCTTTCAAATTAATTAAATTAATTAAACATTAATGTAGAAAACTTATATCAACTATCATCATTTAAAAATAAGGAAGTGGAGCACCTTTAAGTTAAACATAGGAGGAGGTTTAAGATGTTGGGTTAATCTGTATCTTAAGAGGAGGTTTGACTGGTGTCAGCAGTTTATCTGTATTTAGTAACATCATGATTTATTTAAAGTACAAGTTAAGTGGTTAAAGTCATGATAGTACAGGTCATACATTTATATTATTAGTCTATTACATATCATAATAACATGAGCCGCGCTTGACAAGACTAACATAATGTGTTTGCGACCAGCATGGATCCAGACCAGCCTGCGCATCCGCGCAGTCTGATCAGGATCCATGCTGTTCGCTTACAAACCCTCTAACAAGTAGAGACACTGATAAAGAACAGCATGGATCCTGATCAGACTGCGTGGATGCGCAGGCTGGTCTGAATCCATGCTGGTCGCCAACGCACTATGAAAATACAAATTGAAAGCATTAATAAACTGAAATATATATACGGTAATACATTTTCAATGTTAAACAGGCATGCAAACAAACATGCAATAGTTATGTTTTTATTTCAAATTTGATAGGAATAATACTCAAAGGTTGTCTTGTTTTTTTTTACATGTTTGTATATGTGATAATGTTGATGTATGTGATGAAGTTGGTGCTTAATAACTTTGTTGTTTTTATTGTTGTTGATGTTTTTACATTTTCTAAAGGTTATAGTTATAAAACTTATTAATAATCAAGTAAGTCTTTCTTGAATTTTTATGAAACATGAGGAAAATATATTGAGGAAGTTGATATAAGTATTAGTATATTTTATGGTCATTAAGTTAATTTATACATTGATTCATAGCTAGGGGGATAGGTCGAACAGCTGATGAAGGTAATAAAGCATGTACAAGGCAATTTTTATGTGACATTTAATGGTATTGACAAAGTTGTTTGGTTTGGTCATCGTTGTTTTCCAATATGAAAGCTAAACCATGTAATGTATATCTAGAAATATCGGGTTATATGCTTTACTATTCATTTGATCTTTTAATGTTATAGACTTGTTTATTCTTTACTCCAGGATTTGAATCCCCCCCCCCCCCCCCCCCCCCCCCCCCCGATGAATGATCTGTTCTGGTGTTGACGCTTTGTTCTTCTCCATTTTCCTTTTGTTTTAATTCTCCTTTTTTATGCCCCCGCCATGTAATGGCCGGGGCATATAGTGTTACCCTGTTCCGTCATTCCGTCCTTCCGTCATTCTGTCATTCCATCATCATCAGTTTCTGTTCATTATCTTAAGAACGGTTGCACACATTCAACATAAATTCAACATATGGATATGTCATGACAAAATACAGGTCAAGTTCGAATTTGGTCATGGTTCGATGATTTTTGGCAGAGTTATGCCCCTTTTACTTTGAAAATAATATGAAATTTTCAGTTTCCATTCATTATCTCCCCAACAGTTGCACACATTCAACTCAAATTTGACATATGGATATGTCATGACAAAATACAGGTCAAGTTCGAATTTGGTCATGGTTCGATGATTTTTGGCAGAGTTATGCCCCTTTTACTTTGAAAATAATATGAAATTTTCAGTTTCCATTCATTAACTCCCCAACGGTACAACACATTCATCTCAAACTTGACATATGGATGCGTCAAAAGAATGCCCAGGTCAAGTTCCAATTTGGTCATGGTTCGATGATTTTTGGCAGAGTTATGCCCCTTTTACTTTGAAAATAATATGAAATTTTCAGTTTCCATTCATTATCTCCCCAACAGTTGCACACATTCTACTCAAATTTGACATATGGATATGTCATGACAAAATACAGGTCAAGTTCGAATTTGGTCATGGTTTGATGATTTTTGGCAGAGTTATGCCCCTTTTACTTTGAAAATAATATGAAATTTCAGTTTCCGTTCATTATCTCCCAAACGGTACAACACATTCAACTCAAACTTGACATATGGATATGTCATGACAAAATACAGGTCAAGTTCGAATTTGGTCATGGTTCGATGATTTTTGGCAGAGTTATGCCCCTTTTACTTTGAAAATAATATGAAATTTTCAGTTTCCATTCATTAACTCCCCAACGGTACAACACATTCATCTCAAACTTGACATATGGATGCGTCAAAAGAATGCCCAGGTCAAGTTCCAATTTGGTCATGGTTCAATGATTCTTGGCAGAGTTATGCCCCTTTCACTTTGAAAGTAATATGAAATTTTCAGTTTCCGTTTATTATCTTCCCAGTGGTACAACACATTCAACTCAAATTTGACATATGGATATGTTTTTGGAATGCCCAGGCCAAGTTCGAATTTGGTCATGGTTCAATGATTTTTGGCAGAGTAATGCCCCTTTCTCTTTAAAAATAATATGAAATTTACAGTTTCTGTTCATTATCACCCAACAGTGTTACATATTCAACTTAAATTTGACATATGGATATGTCAAAGGAATGGGCAGGTCAAGTTGGAATTTGGTCTTGGTTTGATGATTTTTATGCAGAGTTATGTCCCTTCCACTTTGAAAATAATATAGATACATCTTAGGAATAAGCAGTTTAAGTTTGAATTTGGATGTGGTTCAATGATTTTAGACAAACTTATCTTTCCTGAAAGTTGGAAAAATTTGGAACTTTCAGTTTCAGCACTCATACATTTAGCCATTATTTTGGCTACAAATATGCAATATGCTATTTTTAAAAGGTAAAGACTGAATAATTTCAGTGCCTTAAACATTGTATGAAAATGTTTTTTGTTAACACTGAAAAGTTTTAAGGGCTTTGAAGGTAATGAAAAAAATAATTAATGCATCATCTGAAATTTTGGCTGCATGCGGGAGCATCCATGGCATGATGACACATTTCTAGTTTTTCAAAAACATTTCCGGAAGAAATAAAAATAATATACACAAATCTTAATTGACTAATAGCGGTTCTTTGTAAGTTTTTCTTGCATAAAAATTAAATGCACAAGGCTTCACTTGAGGTCTTCCTGAACCAATATAGCTGGAAAGTAGGAATAGGACCATTACATTGTCAGTGTGACGTTAAAATGCAACCAATTAAAAAAATATAATGTTCAACTTGGTATTATCTACCTTATAAATGAAATGCTTTTCAAGGGTTGGTAATACAATCGTCTTGCATTTTATACTTCTTTGTTTCTAGGGTCATAGCATACATGATAAGGTAACTTTACAACTTTTATTTTGGGAGGAATTAACCAATCAGGTATTATTTCAGGCATACTTATTAGGTTGCCAGACCTGCAAGGTTGTTCAGGATTATGATGCTTCCTCACATGAAAGAGCCTGCTGGAGGTTCAAATCCACAGATGCCGCCTTCATATAAATTGTATCAACTGGCAAATAATTTACATGCTGCTGCTGCTTAACATGCATTTCTATTTTATTTTTATAAAGCAATTATGGCAGGTGGTTTTTGTAATGATTGAGGGATAGCTAAGTGACACCACTTATGTATGACACTGTGACATTTTCTGTGATATTTGTTATCCAATTGTTAAGGTCCTGCGTAGTCAGTCGCTGTCGAGGGTTTTGATTTTTTTTTTTACCTTTTGTGTTAGTTCATCGAGTTCTGCATCTGCTATATTGCAATTGTTGCATTTCGTATCCTAGCAACAAGTGTAAGAGGTTTTTCGTCTGTCTGTTATGATTATAATACAAGAAAGGAATCAAATAGCTTTATGTCAGATGGCATTTATTGATCCGAATTTAAAGCAGTTTTCATGCTAACCGGACTTCTTGCATTCTTTAATATTGTAGCACAATTAGGATAGTTTTCTTATTTTGCAGAATAATTATAGGGTTTATCAACACTGTGTTAATTCCCATAAAAATCGGCCCAAAGGGACGGAATGGTCCCAATATTTAGTTATTTAAAGGAAATACATAAAACTAATTTAATATAAATGATTTTTATCAAATTTCTATAGCCATCTGTTCACTTAAAATTTCTTTTAACCTTGTGTAACTAATTGTAATAATTGATTTTTGTCTGTCTAGTGGGGTGGGGGGGAATGATATTTTAATTAAAATAGCCACAATAATAGTGATCGGGTGTTACACAATTATGATAAATCAAGTTACAAGGCAGTTGTATTGATTTGTTTTGTCCGAGAGATGAATTGACCTCTATAACCTTTCACATGATATTAAAAAGATTTGTATTGTTCTGAAACTGGCAGATTTTTGGAAGGAAATTTTTTCAAAAAAAAATTTCCTTTCTATAGTATCGGTCTGCCAATATTGAAAAAGAACGAACAACACCTAATTGAATTCTGTTTAAGCTCAATAGAAAATAAGTAGTTAATGCGACCAAGAAAGTAGTGCAGCAGAACTATATGTATACTTTCAAACGTGGATGACTTGAAGAAAAAGCTGATGTTCAAAAAAACTTGAAATGATGATATTCAATGTTAGCTTACATCAATGGAACATAATCTTAAACGTGTACGGAAAAAAAACATCAGTATTATTACGCATTAGGCCAAAGAAAAGTTTGTGTCCATGTACCTATGTACAATAAATTGAATATAAATAAGGTGTAATTTTGTAGCAGAGATGCTGAAAAGTTCACATATATAAATCAACCGAAGGAAATGAAAGTATTTATTGTATATATTTAGCAATTTATTGAATAGCATTTTATGCCACCGCTGATTTTTTTACGTCGATAACTCAAGAGGAAACAATGGATACAATATGTGGCCTTAAAAAGGCGTTCTGTGCTGTACTATTTTCGCAAAAAATGGTTCGCAAACTATCATAGAATCAAAGCGTTTGAAACAAAAATATTATTATATAAATAATAAAAAACAAGATTACAATACAAGTCTTTCAAAAGTATTCTGGAATTAACGGATGCAATTTGATAAAACTTGGTGTTGACTAATAAGTAGGGCACACCCGCCATTGTTCGGACCATCGACAGAATAACGTTCGTGTTTTTTAGATTTCTCCATCCAAGACATAGATTTGCTGATGAATAACATCGCAAAGGTTTGTGGAAATGCTTTTATTTCTTTGTTCAAAATCGTTTTGTGTTTGCAGATGTTAATTTGTTAGACAAACGAAATTAGGTCAAGGATTGTTTACATTATTGAATTTACAGGTAAACTCGGCCCTATACCAACTCGGGACAGGTCAACTCGGCCCTCTATTAAAACCATATATTAGGATATAGATTGTTTAGTTAATAACATATTGTTTGAAATTATCTTTAAGATAAATAATCTTTAAGATTAGGAGAAAATATATATATGTTCATTCTTTGTAAAAATGTTAGAAGACTTGCAAGTTACCGACTTTATCATTGCATTTATTTATTATTGAAAAAATGCTGAACAGCTAGTCTCAACAGTGTTTATAGGCTAGAATTTTCAGTTTGCATTAGGGCCAAAATTATTAAATATATTGTAAGTCATGACGGCTTTCCCATTGCTGTCATCAAACTTTAACCTTGTTCATAACTTTTTCAGATCTTGGTGTATTGTCTTCATACTTGGCCACAACAACCCTTCAAATAGACCAGACTAAACTAAATTAGCTTGACCACCATATTAACATTCAAGGTATATGTCTAAATCTTCTTGATTTTTGCTATTAGTGGCTATAACTTTGTTATTTTTGAATGGATTGTCTTCAAACTTGAACAACAATCTTTCAGGATAGGACCTGACTCACTCATAAATGTCCTTGAAGCTTTTGTGATCAGAAGTTGTACAGAATAATACAAACCCAGAGCAATTTCATTCACTTGGTTTTGCAACTTCTGAGAAAATGGATTTTAAAGATAGTTGTTTTCTTGAAATTTCAGGACAGTATAGTAGATAGTAAAGACATTTAATACATACTGTATATACACTATAATTACTATAGTATACTATAAAAATCTTTATGCTTGGACAATTTTGAACAAATTGTTTCTTAAACAGTGTAAGAAATTAGGATTTGAATCGACTAGGCTGGTCAGACTACTAGATTGGAATATTCACTTGTCCAAAAGACATTTCACTAGCACGATTCATTTGTTCAAAACAGTTGTTTATATTGCCTCTGAAAATACAGTAGCCTGGTCGGGCTTGTTACTGTGAAAAGTTGATAGCCCAAGGAGAAATTTAGTAGTCGGGCTCTCGGACTACTGCTAATTTCGAACACTGCTTAAATTATTGATTTGATATCAACTAACATAATTATTGGGATACTATATGTATATCTAATAATAATTATATTTTATGTTTCAGAAGTTCGGCCTACATGTCAGATTTATGAATGTGAACAGCAGGATATCGATTTTAAGGATGCTTTAGGGTCAATGACAATGAAATCACGAAAGATAAAGGCTAAAATGTGAGACTGTCAATCTGACTAACCTTGAAGTGAACAAATGGAAAAAATGTTTCTTTCAATAGCATGGGCTTTTAAGGAAGAGGTACATGATTATTTAGAAGTATTTGTATATGATATTTCTTAATTATTATATTCTAATAGCTTTTTTTCTTGATTTGTTTAAAGGCTGACACAGGACAGTTTATTTTAAGTCGGTGAGCTTCGGTCACTGGATAGACTATTGTCACAAAAAGCCAAATTTATAAAAAAAGAATTACAGTGTATTTAAATATCTTATACAAGAAATTAGGAACAAAATTAATAGCAAGAACAATTGTGACATGTGACATGTATTTAGGAATTCAGCTTTCTTTTCCTTTTTACCTCAGGACATTTCACATTAAAATATTGAATATTCACAGTAAGCAGTGTTAGCACTCCGACTTATCTGACATATATGATCATCTTATCATCACTTAGCTGTCTATAGCTTATCAGAATCACTCACATTTATGAATTTAAATAATTTTGAAAAAATTGCTGCTTAGCAAATAGATAAAATACTTGGGGTGTCTGTGACTGATTGGTTTAGTTTCTTGACTTTAAACCTTTAAGCCTTTCACTGCTGTAAGTTCGAGCTCGGCAAGGGTTTACAAGTGGAATTTTAACTTTGCAATTAACTTTTTCTAAACAAATATTTCAGGTAACAGAGGCGCTTATATGATAGAACAGTAAAAGCAGGAGTGATAAGGAAAGATACATGTAGATGTGTCTTCATGTCGGAAACACTAAAGAAATAGAAATATTGTGGTTTTATAAAACTTAAAAGAAATTGGAATATCAGGAGACTGCCTGCCCTTTGCAATGTTGGATAATGAGTTCTTAGATGTGATTTCCAAAGCCTCATGAAGCCCATGACTTAATCTAATTAGAAAAAGAAATGACATTGAAGAGAAAACTAGTCACCAGTCTTTCACCAAGAACTAGAGATAACTTTCCAATATTTGAAATATCATAATATGAGCCGCGTCATGACAAAACCAACATAGTAGGTTTGCGACCAGCATGGATCCGAACCCGCCTGTGCCTCCGCGTAGTCTGATCAGGATCCATGCTGTTCGCCATCAGTTTTTCTACTTGTAATAGAGTTTGTAAGCAAACAGCATGGATCCTGATCAGACTGCGTGGATGCGCAGGCTGGTCTAGATCAATGCTGGTCGCAAACCCATTATGTTGGTTTTGTCATGGCGCGGCTCATATGTATAGAACTTTATTGAGCCACCAGTTTTCACCAGGAAAATAAGATCACTTAACTATTTTTAGCTCACCTGTCACAAAGTGACAGGGTGAGCTTTTTTGATCGCTTTTCGTCTGGCGTCCTTCCGTAAACTTTTACTTAAAATGACATCTCCTCATAAACCACTAAGCCAATTTCATCCAAACTTCACAGGAATGTTTCTTTGGTGGTCACCTCTAAATATTGTTCATAGAACGCTGGTTGCCATGGCAACCAAAAGAAAAAAACTTAAAGTATTTTCCTTTAAAGAACCCAAAGTATCTTCTTTTAAAGGTATGAAACATCTTTTAGTGAGTGTCTACCAAGTTTGTTCAAATAAAAGCCCTGGGGGTCAAAATTGGCCCCTCCCCAGGGGTCATTGAATTTCCCTATATGCATATAGTAAAAACTTAAAAATCTTCTTTGAAAAAACCAAAATAGCTAGAGTTTAGATATTAAGCATGAAACATCTTCTGGTAAGTGTGTACAAGGTTTGTTCAAATAAAAGCCCTGGGGTCAAAACTGGCCCCGCCCCAGGGGTTTCATTGTTTTTAACTATTTGTGTAAAGTAAAAACTTAAAAAATCTTCTTTTAAAAAACCCAATGAACTAGAGCCTAGATGTTTAGCATGAAACATCTTATGGTGTCGACCAAGTTTGTTCAAATTTAAGCCCTTGTATAAAAATTGGCCATGCCGGGGTGGGGGGTGGTGCAGAGGTCTTTGTTTTACATTATATGTGTGTAGTAAAAACTTAACATCATGAAACATCTTCTAACGGGTGTCTTACAAGTTTGGTCAAATAAAAGCCCTGGGGTTTAAACTGGCCCCGCTCCAGGGGCCTATATATACATGGCCCTCTTGTTGAAATATGTATGAACAAATCTTTATCAACTTCAAGCTTTTATTGAAGGTATTTGAAATAACTTGGCACAAATGATTGTTATAATAAGACAATGAGTCATGTCAACAACCAGACCCCTACCTCCAGGGTCAAGGTCGCACTTGCTCATTCAAGGTCAACATTGTCTATTTGAAAGTATATCTCGTGTCCGGTCTATAACTTTCCTATCTCTAAAGGGATTTTGTAAATACTTGCCACAATTGCTCACAATAATGAGAAGATGTGTCATGCTCAACAACAGGTCACCTGCCTCCAAGGTCAAGGTCACACTTGGAGGTCAAATATTAGCACAGCCTGTTACAGGGTATATTTCGTGTCCGGTCCATAACTTTGTCATTTATTGAAGGAATTTGAAATAACTTGGCACAAATGTTTGTTATAATAAGACGATGATGTGCAACAACCAGACCCCTACCTTCAGGGTCAAGGTCACACTTGCTCATTCAAGGTCAACATTGTCCATTTGAGGGTATATCTCGTGTCCAGTCTATACCTTTCTTATCTTTGAAGGGATTTTGTAAATACTTGCCACAATTGTTCACAACAATGAGATGATGTGTCATGCGCAACAATCGGTCACCAACCTACAAGGTCAAGGTCACACTTGGAGGTCTAAGATTAACATAGCCTGTTATAGGGTATTTTTTTGTCCGGTCCATAACTTTTTTGTATATCAAAGGATTTTGACAAAATTGGCACAAATATTCACTATAATAAGACAATGTGTCATGCGCATCACCTGCATCCCTACCTCCAAGGTAAGGGTCACATTTCGAGGTAAAAAATTAACATTGTTTTTTTAAAGGGTATATATTGTGTCCAATGTAGAACTTCTTCATAGTTCAAGGGATTTTGAAATAACTTGGCACAAATAGTCACAATAATAAGACGATATGTCAGTTACAACACTTGCACCCCTGCCTCCAAGGTCAAGGTCACACTTAGAGGTATAAAGGTAACAAAGTCTGTTATATGGTATATTTTATGCCCCGTCCATAACTTCTTCATAGATGAAGGGATTTGGAAAATACTTGGCACAAGTAGTCACAATGATAAGATGATATGTCATGCACAGCACCTGCACCCCTACCTCCAAGGTCAAGGTCACACTAAGAGGTCAAAGCAGGGATTTTTTCCAGGATTTTGGGAACATAACCCATACCCATGCAACTGGGAATTTAGCGATATTTTGTTAAAATTGGGAAAAAATGCATGACTGAAAGTTTGCAGTGATTAAATGTATGCAAGCAATCACTGCCTAGGATGGCTTCTTCAAACATTTAAACACTATTACAGTAAAGAAGCCCTTATTTTCAAAGATTTTAGAATTCTTTATTCAATATTTATATTTTTGTAACTTTCAATTGGGAATATTTTCCTTTGGATTGGGAAAATAATATACTATTTTCAATTGGGAATATGTCCCAATAACGGCTATAAAATAAGCCAAAAAAATCCCTGCAAAGCTTAACATGATATATTTTGAAATTCAGTATTTCATTTTATTTCTTTAATAAATTTATTGTTGCATTTGCAGATCTAGCATTGATCATAATTTTGGACTGAAAATCCTTAGATCCCTGCCTCAATCTTTTGAAATAGCACAATTTTTTGCTTCATATAAAACTTCCCTGAGGCGGGGGACGTTGGTATCTCTGTTACAAATTCTTGTTTATTTTACCAACAAGTGTTCACTTTCAAACTTTTGATCATTGTATTTTTTGTACTACCTTTTGTATAATGTTGTATTTTATTTATGTTCTTATTTTAAGATTAGCATGGCCAACTCATGAAAGTCCAAATGATGGTCAACTTTTTTTTATGTTTTTTTTGTTGTTTTTTTTTTTTTAACATTATTTACTTTATTTTTACAGTGTTCCTCTGAATCATACATTCTGTTTTAGTTAAACATGCACTTCTTGTTACTTATTTTCCCATACTTCATATTACATTGATCACGGTTTGATGTGATGGCTCATAAAATTATAAAAATATCATTTCTTTGTACTTTACCTAGTAAAATATGAAAACAGAAATGCTCTTGTAAGCTAACCTGTTCTATGTTTATATGCCCATGCCATTTAAAGAATGGTGACAGGGCATTAAGTGTTACCCTGTCTGTCAGTCCGGTCAGTATGTGAAATTTCCACTGAAATTTTAGTTTCCAACCAATAAGATTTGTACACCTTTTAAGGATTCAATTTATAACTGGTATATTCAACAATATATCAAAACACAGGTCAATTATGATTTCAGTTACATTCCACAAAATTTATACAACATTATGCCTTCCTTACCAAATCATATGCAAAAAATTGATTTATAACTGATAATATTTGAATGCTTTTGAAATCTATAAAGATTTTTCATATAGTTCTGGACAAAATTTAACAGTCTTTAGTGAGTTGGAGTAGTATGAAAAATCAGGTGTCTGTAAATCAAGGTCACTACTTTGGATCAAAAGTCAAATAATAACTTAAAACATGAGAGTATATTTCTATATACATGGCTGGATTTACATAACATTTATCACAAATGTTCACTTACGTATACATCTTTCTCCCCAATCTGAAGCTTTAAGGTTCAGTTCTGAATAATGGCAACAGGCTTGATATATGCTGCCAGTGGGCTTGTCTAATTATGTACATATTTTGATTACCCACTCAATATAAGCATTGTTCTTAACGCAGGCATTCAAGTCCTATGGGCACATTTCTACTTTTGACTATATTTTGTTGTATAATGTAAGTCTTGTATGTAAAAAATCCTTAAAACAGCACCTCCTATATTACTGGCCGTTTGCATTAAAGCTTCTTTCATTCAGATTGTTATAACTTGTGTCACGTCAATATGTACCAATAATTTAAAGGGACTCAGTCCATTGAGGTTTAAAAGCCTAAAACATAACATTTGAATTTCTACAGAAATGAGCCGGGGCACTTGATACAGAAATATATGCACAGATAGTGAAGAAATATACTTTGAAATAAATTGAAAATCAATTTTTTTATGCTTTTCTCAGCCTGATCTGCGTGAAATGTGTTTAAACGCTTTCATTTTGGGTCACTTTTTTACAATTTGAATAATTATTCTTGAAAAAGGAAGTGCGCAAATGATCTGAAATTTTTCTCAAAGATTAGTGGTCAAAACATACATCAAGTGGTACATTAATCTAGAAAAATAAATTTCAGTCTCATCATGTCAAAAAACCTCAGTGGAGTTCCTTTTACACATTTTATCTGACAAACTAAATTTCATTATCTCCATATATTTAATCATTTATTTTTTATATCACATATATTTTTACTTTTATGCAAGTTTTGACAATAAAAGTTTATTTTAAATCATTGTTCTTTGTTTTGCTATGACTTTAACAGCATGTACATCAATTTCATACTAAAACACAATTAGTTATGTTTGAACTTACAAATGTAAGCACATGATGAGCTTTTCTTGTCCTTGAGTTTAAAATAAAAAGTCTCTTCATTAACTATGATTAAATAATGCTTATGGCATGGTCTTGAATTCCTATGAAGTAGTTATATAAGTCATGGCCGATTAAGGTCAAACTGAGTGGTTCTTTGTGTTCATAATGCAGTAATATTATCTATTAATTCACTTATTACTATATTAGTAACAGAATTGCCTATGATTTCAACTGATTATGAGTGTCACAACTTATGGGTTTGGGGCCCTGGGCCAAGAACTAGTTATCAGCCCACTGAACATGAGTAGTGCAAAAACGGAAACAATGACGTCACATTTTACGTTATCAAATCAGCAAGCTGTAGATTGAAGCTTGCACCTGTTCCTTTGTTTTTAATTCACACGCATTGGGAATTTCTATGAAAATTTCCTTCCAACAGTACTTTCAGTGCTTTGATTATCATGTAAATACCAGTAAGAATTATTCATTCATTTGGAATTTTTATCTTAGTATTGGTGACAAATTTTTAAAAAATTGTCACCTTAGTGCAATAATGATTTATCTCCATATGTAATATAATGGGATTTAACCTGTTACTGCACTTAGAGGTGACAAAATGATTGTAAAATGATTGTATAAGTTTTCATTGAGATTTTTAGTCTATATAATATGCTGACAAACTTGAATCTGTTTCTGTTTGTTTAATAGAAATAAGTGAACAAGTGTAGTAAATAATTTTAGAAAATAAAGTGTTTTTTTTTAAAGAAGCTTTTTAAGCTTCCTACTCAATCTGTACCATTTATTACTTGTAATTTATTATGCGAATGAAACATTTATAAATAAAGTAATGTTACAACTTTATAATTGTTTATCAAAAATTCTTTATAATTGTGAATTCTGTTAACTGTAAAAAGGAATAAAGGAATTACAGATTTTGAATCAAGGTAAGGATTGATTGTGCTTTTGTTATTTTAATGTCTGTAAGTCATTGATTCAAATCCTAGTTAGTGTTTGAAATTATTTTTTGTCCAATAGAATTGCAGTATTTCAAAAGAATCTAACACATTTACTTTGGTAAATCGGCAAACTGTTAATCAGTCTAATAAATCAACTGTTTATTAAAATAATTTAAAACACTAAGCCTGTTAAAATTTATTAGTACATATTTACAAAATTAAATTGGTTGCGCAGGTTTTAACCTATACTAAGTGTTGATGAAGGCATTGCAAGATGGCTAATGGCTTCTCAGGCCGTGTTAGGCTGGAGCGTTTGTATGATAACTGGAGGTTGTGAACTTTTTAAGTAAAAACCCCCTGTGATAACTTCACTAATATAGTGTTATTTCCGACAGGAAATAGTTACGCTTGATTTATACAAGTGACACTTGATTTGCCTTTAATCTGGTAGTAAAATAAACATAATATAGAGGTTCATTAATGATATATTTGTCTTTCTTTATAATCAAGATTATAAGTTAAAGGCTAGCAATATACAATGACAAGGTTATAGGTTGTTAATAATGATAATAGGGGACTTCACTAAGGTCTTATGGGTAGATTTGCAGTCACCCAAGCTGGCCAAAGGTTAAAATCTATTATGTAAGAAACAATGTATGGAAGACTATGTAGTGATGCCAGAAAGTTGCCATATGACCATGACCCTTACAGTGTTGAAGTTGTGTAGACTTGCTTGGAATTTTTCTTTATCTTCAGGCTGATCTTGGTGGCCACTGGCCGCATGGCTAGATTCAGTTGCCGTCAACAGCGACTAAGCCCATTAGGGTTAAACCTTGCTTTGTTGTTACAGAGTTAATACCTAATTTAGAAATTAATTTTCGTTTGTCATGATATATGTCTTTAAAGTGGCATGCCTCCAGAGGAGCCAATATTTCTTATGTCTTTAATGTGGCATGCCTCCAGAGGAGCCAATATTTTTTATGTCTTTAATGTGGCATGCCTCCAGAGGAGCCAATATTTTTTATGTCTTTAATGTGGCATGCCTCCAGAGGAACCAATATTTTTTATGTCTTTAATGTGGCATGCCTCCAGAGGAACCAATATTTCTTAAGAAACATGTAATAAGACTTTAAGATATGTAACAATCTATAATATGTTATATGTGTGATTCATGACTGATTTTGCAGCATTTATCACCATATTTCTACTGCTTGACTAACACAGTAAGGGCTATTTTTGCATATTTTGACCCCTGTTTTGGTAATTTATGTGGATTGTAAGCACTGTTTGCAATTAGTAAATTACTTATTCTTTTCATTTGACAATATTTCACTTTTAAATACATTTTCAAGTTTTTCATGAAAATTAGCATGAATATGCAGGCATGCTGCTTTAAACATTAATCCATTTATGAAAGAAAATACAGTATTAATTAAATTAATTCAATTTGTGAAGTAAGTCGAGGAAGCATTTAAATACAGAGCTTGTTTGAGATTTTGTTTTATCTTGACCTTAAAAATGGATTGAAAAGTGACTCGTATTTGTTTACAATAGGTCTATTATCGTAAAACTTATGTTTGATATATGATAATGCAGTTCAAATGTACGGTCGTATTTAATCCAATGGAGGACCTACTTCCTGTACAACATCAGTATTTGATTGTTTTTTGGTGTTTTTTTTTTTTTTGGTTGTACAGTTTTTAAGTTGTATAAAAGTTAAGATTTAAATTGACTGTTTTTGTTTGTTTCTGCTGTTTTGATAGCAACTTCAAGTCTGTCAAGTAATGCCATTTTTCTTCTCTTACTCACAGGATGCTTCCGTGCAATATTTCAGAAGCATACCCATGTCTGATCAGAAATAAATTAATATGCATGGCAATAAATTATTATCAAAATTTTACAAGTAAATTGATGTCAGCAAGCATTAACTACTCCAAGGGGCATCCGTGGTTAAGGTTGTTGCCTTCAAACCAATTGCCTGTCACCGCTGCTGGTCAAAATCCCAACAGGGACTCTAGATTCTTTCATGTGAGGAAGCTATCAAGCTAGAATATAGAACATGTGTGGTTCTACTCAGGTGTCTGTTTGTGCCTGAAATAATGCACAGAAGGGCATCTGACATCTTCCTTTACCAGTAAAGCTGAAAAGTTGCCCCATCTGACCTTAACTGTGTTGGTGCGACGTAAAAATGTAACCAACCAGTAAGCACTCAATCAGCAGCCATTGTGAGACCAACTGGGTGTACTGGATCAATCCTGTGACTGTAAATGGTTTGGGATAAGGGACACAACTTCGATCAACACATCAAGACTTAGTGTCTTTGCCAGCTGTCCATTTAGTTAAATCAGCGTTTTCTGTTATGTTTTCATTGCATATTTACTAAAATGTATGGAAATTACACCTCTTCTACTTATAGTAGACACAATAAATTCAGTCAAGTACATGGTTTGAAGCTATTTCCGCTCACAATTTTGTAACCATGTAGAGTGTAAATTCTAGGGCCCTTCAAGTGATTATCCAAGTTTAATATTGTCCTTGTTAGTGAGATACCTTAAAAAAAGACACCTTGAAAAAATGACAAATTGTTCATGTGTCTGGTAGGTAACAGTTTTACCTTTGCCACTGGCAGATATCATCTCCTATTGTGTGTTCTTTATAGATAGTTTACGGTAACAGAAGTTGAAATTTTACCTTTTGATATTGAAATTCACATGTAATAGACATGTTTGTACAATTGAAAAATTTCGGTTTTAATGTTTTGTTCATTTTCCAAGTTTTCTTGAGTTTACATTGCAACATTTAGTGATGTTTAAAACAAAACAAAAATAAGAAATAATAGCATTAAAGATATTATTTTGTGAGGATCTTCACGATATTTAACAGAAATCATGTGAGTGGATTTTCTTTATATTATTATATTGGTACTGTAAGTAAATATATATATAGGAAAGACAATTATTTTGCTTTAAAATTTAGTTTTTATAGACATTTTAAAGTTAATGTATATTACTGGTATGTGTCACAATTAAGGGAGCTAACTGCTGATGTATTTAAAGTATTTAAAAGTTACTTCCCTTTGCCTCTCAATTTTACAATTGAAAGTTTTAAAAAAAATGTTGCACTGATTGTTTGTTTCTATTGCAAGACTAGCTTTCAGAGTGAAAATTTTGATATCTATGAAGAAACACAAACTTTAAAATGTAATAAATACACTGTAGCTTATTGTTTTGCTTTTCAAATTTTGATTTGCAAAATAGACATGATTTGCAAGGAGACTCACTCAGATGTTATCTTACAACAAGATCAATGAATCACAGATTTTATGCAACATTTATCATACATGAGAGTAAACAAACTTTATTTGCATGGTTATTTATAGAATTATCATTTATCATAAACTCTTGGTAAACCTGGCTTATTATACATGTATGTGCAGCCTGGGCAGGGTCGGATGTGCCAGGTTTGATGTGTTGGGTCGGACGTAAAGCCTAGGTTTACCCATCCATGTTTGCTATCAGTTTCTCTCAATCAAGTACTTGCAATATAGTTGGTAAGCGAACAGCATGGATCCTGATCAGACTGCGCGGATGCGCAGGCTGGTCTGGATCCATGCTGGTCGCAAACGCATTATGTTGGTTTTGTCATGATGCGGCTCAAATAGACATGATTTGTAAGGAGACTCCCTCAGATGTTATCTTACAGCAAGATCAATGAATCACAGATTTTATGCAACATTTATCATACATGAGAGTAAACAAACTTTATTTGCAGGGTTATTTATAGAATTATCATTTATCATAAACTCTTGGTAAACCTGGCTTATTATACATGTATGTGTGACCTGGGCAGGGTCGGATGACTGTGCTGGGTTGGACGTAAAGCCTAGGTTTCCCATCCATGCAGTCTGATCACACTCCACACTTTTAAACTTTCAAACTTTACCTGCTGAATTTGAGAAATGGATTTGCCCAGCTTTGAATTTGGAACAATTCATTCATAGATTTAGGGATTTCATTATCAAAATATAGAAATTAGTGGTGTGACTACCATCAGTATTGACCCTGCTCAGTCTGCCCAGATCAGACACCTAAAAGTACAGTGTTTGAGATGATGACAGGCTAGCCAGGTCGTAGGCATACCACTAAAGATTTCAGAGAGTTTAAGCCACCACAAGCAGGGAAGTGGTTGTAAGGTCAGGTAGTAATTGAGTTAAATGAGGGTCCAATCCACCCTTTCAGACACCAAGAATATATAGACCTTAAAACCAGAAAACTAACTTAATTTAATAAAGCCAATGAGGCATGCCAATTTGAATCAGCCAGTCTTTACAAAATTTCAAGAAACAAAACTTGAGAAATATATGTAATTTTTAGTTTATGTGTACAATTGTATTCTAATAATAAAAATGCCTGAAACTTTGAATGAACTGATTGTTCCAAATGCAAAACAGGGCAAATCCAGTGCTCATATCAAACTTATATGATTGAATAATGAAATAATTTAGAAAACATGATAAATTTTGGTTGGTTTGTAACTCAAATTTGAAATCAATATATTCTTGAAAAAAATAATTAGTGTACATATATAAAATATACCACATTTGTTAGTCTTGTTTGTTTAAAAATTT
>NW_026859017.1:0-57509 GCF_026571515.1 Ruditapes philippinarum
AAGGAGAAAAATTAATAGAAACCCCTAAAAAAAATTTCTTTGGGGGAAGCACCCTATGAGCCGGCGCCCTGTAATATGACGAGGGATAAAGGCCCTGCAACAGTCAACAAATTTTATGAGAAATAAGTGAACTGTTTCGACTTGCTTCTTTTCCCAAAAGCTAGGAAACATCCTGTACAATTTAAATCTATTTGCTTGAAATTTTAATGAAATTAATATAAAAGTGTACAAAAATTATATAAATTACATTTGCACTGATTCCTATTGATACCTAGGTAAAAACAGTGCCAAACCCTGCTACTATAACAAGTCAAGCCAATATCAGTGTTTCTGCAGCTCTGATTTTCTGATGGGTCTTTTATGACCCCGCTGTATGATATTTTAGGGGTCATTTCACAATTCATAAGGGTCATGCAATAAATTTTAACAAAAATGTAAAAAAAAAAAAAGGTAAACACTTTTATAAGTTTTTTTTAGTCAATATTTGTATAGTTTTTTCGTGAATGAAATGGTCGAATCTGCTGCTATTTTTGGATTTTTGTCATCAATAATGAACGCTGTATTTCTTAAAAATTATGGTGTGTTAATTTTCATAGAAGAAAAGAAAGTCGATTTTTATATTTGAAATTCGTTCATAGTCGCCTTCTATTTTCATAGTAATTCATAGTTTGTGTGACGTAATCAAGGGCCAAATAAAGCTTGACCACTAAATATGTTAGTGTTTTTTTCTTATTGCTTTTTTACAGAATTTAGGCGAACATTCTCCTGTCGCTATCCGCTCCTTCGAAGTTTCTATTTCTGTAGAACAGCACAGATGAAACACTAACATATACGCAGACTGCCATTTTCCAGCAGACAGTTATTCGTTCGCAGAATATGACGACAACAAAATAAATAATTTTGTCTGGGCGCTTTCAATATATGCAGTAACGTATAAATGCAAGCGTTTATTAACTAGTTGAAATTGGCTAAATGCCGGACCACGGAATCACCGGTAAAATTTCATTTCTCATTAAAATTATAGTGGAGCCCACGGTAAACATTCCGTACATTTTTATACTGAATTGACGGTTTATAGTCTGTATATCTGACTTGTGTTGAAATTCTTGCGTCACAAAATACGCACTAACTAAATTTCATTGCGTCATGGCTGAAAATAGTGCGCCAAAAACGCAAAAACGCGCTCTGGCAGAAACACTGCAATATGCTGGATATGTTGAACTACCAACACAATTTATAAGAATTTTCAAGACAAGTTTTTAAAACGATAAAAATATTCCTAGATGCATTGAACAGGTCTAGGATTTCATGATATTTACGGACAGTCTGTTAATTTTTGGACAATCCATAATTTTACAGGTTTTTATATTCATAAATTTACAGACATCAAGTAGGAAAATAGTAAAAGTTGTATCAAAACTGCAGGTTAAAATGAATGAGGTTACATATTATATGATTAAATGTAACAGTATGGTAAAGATTCAGAACAAATTGATGACTTTCAATTTTCACTTTTAACACAATATTTCAATATCATCATACAAAGATGAAACGCACACCAAAGCATTTGTAAATACAAACAATCAATAAAACAACTTATCTTAAGCTGCGGATTTTAATGTAATACTAAAAACAGCAAATTTTACATTGAGTATCTATAAATTTATGGACAATCCATAAATATCATAAAATCCTAGACCTGTTCAAAAGAATTAATTTGTGATTTTGTTTTTAAAATGCTAGTTTTCTCTTCTATTGAGTCTAACTTATTTAATTTGGTGCAGTGAGTGACAGACCTATGCCAAGGCAAATTATACAATGTCGATACTAATTTCTGTACATATTAAAATACATAGGATTACGTGTAATCGCATATATGCTACTAACGTTTCTCTTACAAAAATTAAGATTAAATGACTGCAGTTAGTATGAAATTTAATTCGGATCATAAATCAAAACATAATTCAGACGGCAGCTTTCGTTTCATTGAAAGGCTCGTTGAGGATGCATCACTGGCGGCCAGAGAAGTCAATGCTCACGAAGACAGTGCACGTCCGATAGTAATAAATATATAACCATCATTGTTGAGGATAGGAATTAGTAAAATAAAGTCATTGGTTTGTGTTTCAGGCGGATTTCGAACAAGGTATTAATTGTATGTACCTTCTGTATTGGCGATAACCGGAAAAGGAAGTTCACTTGCAATGAGACTGGAACTCAATATTCCTTTGGATAAAAACATTACCGTATTTTACCGGACAAAATCTAAAACTTCGGCATATGATAATTAAAAGCAGACGTGATAAGTTTGTTTGTTTGTTTGTTTGGGGTTTACGTCACACCGACACAGTATAGGTCATTCGGCGACGTTCCAGCTTTACTGGTGAAAGAAGACCTCAGATGCCCTTCCGTGCATTATTTCAGGCACGAACGGGCACCTGAGTAGAACCACCGACGTTCCGTAAGCTAGCTGGATAGCTTCCTCACATGAAGGAAACCAAAGTCCCTGTCGGGATTCGAACCCACAGCGGTGAGGGGCAAGTGGTTTGAAGTCAACGACCTTAACCACTCGGCCACGGACGCCCCTCAGACGTGACAGAAACTGAATATGAAATATTACAAATTAAACCAATAGAAGGGGACTCAGATATATTTTTTAAATAAAAGGCCAGAAAAACACTACTATCTAGAAAGATATATTTAGTCATCGAGTTGGTGGTTCTTAGTAATAACGCTCTAGATACATTGTAAGTGCCGAGGTCATGAAACTACAATATTAAACCTTTGGGGGGGGGGGGGTAGTGTCTTCCAATATTGAACTCATTCAAGTCCAAATCAAATAAACATAAATGGACTGGTCTAAATAAGTTTAATTCTAATTGCTACCAACCAGAGTGAATATCTAATATGTCACGTTGTGAAGGGTAGTCAGACTATTCTCTCCCTTACCAGTTCCTCCCCTGACGTTTCCTCCCTGACTGTTCTCTCCCTATTTTGGGGGAGAACCGTCTGCATATTTGCAAATAAGCAGACAGTTCCTCCACATTCTTATTTTTATTATTACATTATTATTAAAGTATTTACTTTTTTCCCTTTTTCTCTCCCTATTTTTATCTTTACATGAGATGCAAATTAATTGGAATATAAAGGCAGTTTTGTTATAGTTTCGAATAATTTATATATACCGGAAATAATAATTTTTATTCTGTGTAGTGTGTAATATATATTAGTAGTACTTTTGCAGTGCATAAGTTTTTCGTGCCAACTTAACTATAGTTGAAACAATTTATGTACATGTATGCATTCCGTGTCAGGTTGCACCAACTTGCTAGATATAGCAACATTTAAAAACAAAAGTGAAATGAGAAGTTAATAGAAAATAACACAGCGCTAATAATCTTTACAAGAAAAAAAGAAATTCTTAATCGATTGATAATTATACAAAAAAATTTGGGACCGAACCTAGCTGTCTTGCATTGATATGTAACTAAAAATTTACCACACAACTTTACCTACCGCGTTACGCCGACAGATGGTAAATTTGTCGATATTTTAATTTATATGGCAAGCCTGCTTGACTTAAGATATTAAACACAATATGATAACTGTTTTACACCGTTAAAGTGGACTTGACCACCGCGTCACTAAATAATTATCCTAAACGCACAGTAGATGATAAATAAATGGGTATGTTTATTATAAATTGATATAAATTAGAGAAAAAAATATTTTATTGAAGTGTTTAGATGTTAGATAAGTTGGTAACTTTATTATCAATTCATATAAATTAGATAGAAAAATACTTTAATGAAGTATTAAGATGTTTAATTCATGTTTCAATTTTGTTAGCATTATCAGCAACAATAAATGGGTAAGTTTATTGTAAATTGATATAAATCAGAGAAAAAAATATATTATTGAAGTATTTAGATGTTAAATAAATTGGTAACTTCATTATCAATTGATATAAATTAAATTAGATTTTTTTTTAGCATACAAGTTAATTATTCTGATTTTTTTCATTTGTCATTATTTTGTCTTTGCACTCTTACTGAAGATTTTCATGGCGCGAGCCAGACTTCGTATTCATTCATAATAAATATTTTCTGAGAGCGTATTTGTGTATTTTTATAGCAACCCCCAAGCCCAGAACCTCTTAGCAGCACCTTCCCATATCGTTAGAGTGGACTGCGACATTAGGATAATCATAAGATATTATTATTATTTTATTTAATAAATAAATGTGAAATTTATAAGCAAAAAATGATTAATGAATTTTAATTGCTAAATTTCATACTTTTGTATAATGAAAAAAGGAGTTCAATACACACATGTGTTAAGTTTGCTGTTAGTGATAATTGAGGTGTTTATTTAATTTATTAATTTATTACTCAAGAATCAAGGTGCTGATTAGATTAAAAGTAATAAAACAGCTGTGAAAAAGTGTTGATGAATAAGTATTTACAAGCTAGACCTTAACATAATTACAGGTGTCTAATCACTGTCCAATAACCTGTATCTCGCACAATGAAGGTGTTGATAGGATTAAAATACAAAAAAAAGGTGTTAAACACTTTTCAGCTGATAAAACATAAAATGCAGTTAATATCACACACATTCTTTTAATAATCTTCATTAAGAAATATTATTAGATTAAGTCAAAACTTAAATGATAACTTACAGAAAAAATGGGGGAGAACTGTCTGCATATTTCAAATTTTGGAGAGAACCGTCAGGGGAGGAAACGGTTAGGGAGAGAACCGCCAGGGAGAGGAACTGGTAAGGGAGAGAATAGTCTGTCATTCGTTGTGAAGGGTGCCAGTGTTTAAACTAGTTTTTAATATAAAAATATAATACTGCCAATATAGCATTGTAAAAATGAATTTAAATGTAAAAATAAATATATTAGGAAACATGCTAATTACCTATTCGCAAAACAAATGATTCCTTCTGTGAGTTAATGTACTACAAAAAAGGAAAAACGATCACTATTTTAAAAAATATGGTATAATAAAGAAGCCCAGCTAAGTATCACACCATTGACAGATGTTCCAGCCTGAACAACTACATGTACTACATTGAACGATAGCTTTGGGCGATATTTTGATGATTCAAATTAAGATGCAATTAAGGGAACATTTGCACGTGGATGATGAAGGATCTGTTACATTACATTTATCAAAGTTAAGACTATTTGTATATATACGTCTTGACGCTGCTTACTTAGTTTTCCAGTTATTACGAAAAGTATAATCAACACTGGAATATGACAGTTAGTTTTTTTCATATTAAAATAATTTAAATGTTTTTCATGTAATAGTATTGGAAAATGATGAATCATTGCTAATGCGTGAGCAATGGGAGCAGCGAGATTTCGGAAGAAAAAATGATATTCATTGTGACTAGATACTGAAAGGTCGTATCTGAAAAGTTCATAAAACATTTCAAAATATTTCAATATTTATTGATTAATGATACCCTCTGATGACGAGTAAAAGGCGAGAGAGAAATGTATGGTGAAGGGCTTTACTTTGTTATATTTATGTAACTTATTCAAATAACTGTCGATTACAAATTATAGAAATTTTCTTTCCAACTAAGTAATCACGTAATATAGGGAGTGAAAAGCATCATCTTGTTAGAAATATTTTTTCATTGATAAATTAATAATTTCATGATATTTTATATGACTTTTATAGCTCTAAAAGGACTTGGCTAATAAGTCGAAATTTCAGGTTAGTAAGTCGAAATTTCGTGCCACGGAAGTCGAAATTTCAAGCTAGTAAGTCGAAATTTCGAGTTAATAAGTCGAATTTTCGAGTTTATAAATATGTCCAAATTTTGAGTTAGTTAGTCGAAATTTCAAGTTAGTAACTTGAAATTAATAAGTCGAAATTTCGAGTTAGTAACTCGAAATTTTAAGTTGTTATTATTTTTTTTTGTTCCTGTCTATCATTAATAAATTGAACAATTTTGGAGCTATAATACTTTTATTACTGTTTGTACGGCATGGGACGGCATTTATCTTAAACAATAATACTGTAATCCAGTCTGACATGTTTACTTTCCGGCGAATTTTCACGAAAATAAATCATTTAAACACTTTAATCATTTTAGGATTCGAAATGCCTTTTTATGCAGTAAGAATAGGTAGATGTCCAGGAGTTTATAGAACATGGTAAATTTTAATTATCTTTCATATCGATATTTTTTTTTTTTTCGGTGCAAGTCAAACCGGCCCAAGACGTTTCACTCCCAAGAACGTTCACACCGAGACAGTTCACACCAAGACGTTTCACTCCCTATTTTTATGCCAGTTAAAATTGATACTTTGATTTAATAAAATCTTTTAATATATATTTTATTTTAATGGTATTTTTGAATGATATCAAATGACTATAAAAACAATTAAAATTATTGACTTAAACAGGCTGGTGAAAAAGCCCGATTGGGCTTATGTCATAAAAAAATCATATTTCTAGAAAAGAAATAAAGACAGAGCAACAGATAAGGTGCGTATTTGCGTATTTACGCAATTAATTTCATAAAATACGCAATTGATTTTTTAAGAATGCGTATCAAAACCCATTAAAAAAAATAAAATACGCAATTGTCTTAAAAACCTGTGCGTATTGTCATTTTCATCACCGTAAAATTAATCTGTCGTATGCACGTAGTTTTGGACAAATAATAGCGATATGCATGATATCCGAATATTCCCGAATCAATGCTAACTAATCAACGGTCTCCGGTCTTCGACAGTTCCCGGTCTCCAAAGACCGACTAAGTCAAATCAATAAAGCATGACACCGTCGTTTGTCTTCTCAGGTCGACGGTCTTTACAGACCGGCAGAGACCGTTGATTTTTCGAAGACCGTCAATAAGTAGGTCCCACCTGTATCAATAGACGCTTTGAAAGCAATTTTGCATCGTACAAAAGGGAAAATGATTTGAAACAAAACAATCGTAAACAAGCTTTTAAACTTTACCTGCATTTTCGTGAAAATAATATCGCAATGCACATGCTTTTTACATAAAGTTATTAAATACAAATATAATAACACATTTGTTTACTTGATTTTTACGAATCAAAATAAAACTAATTAACACAACATGAAATTAACTGCTAATAATAACAGCTCCTTCCATAGGCAAAAATAAAAAGCATTCCATAAAAGACGACGCCGCTCACCGGCGTCTCCAATAATCAAAAATCAGTCAGAAAATGAACTTGTTAAAAATATTTTTATGAAATATAACTTGAGCATTTTATATAAAAAATAAAATAATTAAAAGTTCTAGTAAATTGTTAATCCTATTTTCTTTTTAAAACAGTAAAATTTCATTGATATTGAAACCGTAAAATTTTCATAATTAAATACCCAATTGATCTTGAAATCATAGGGTATCGAGTTTTGGAATACCCAATTAAATGGAGCAAATACCCAATTCCAAAGGAAATGATGGAGTAATACCCAATTCACTTTTAAAGCTTATCTGTTGCTCTGAAAGATATTTCTTTTAAACTTTGTTTGTTTATTGAGAATAATATTTGACATAAACAGAAAGAAAAATATTTGGCTACTGTCACTTTTGTGAGATTTATTTCCCTTTTTTCATGTTTTTGTAACACATAATTTTTTAAGTCACTATTTTCATTTGTTTGGGTCGTCAGACCAACCAAATAATGGTAGCGAAATATCAAACCCTGATGTGCTTATTTGCAAATACCGAGAGTAGTCCAAACTCCTCAAAGCAGTTACTTCCCTTTATAAGTACACTAACGCCAAAAATTAAGGGGAAATCACTGCGTAAAGATTTTCAAATGACAGGCGCATTAATTCTCTGGGAAGAAAAAATAGTTCCCGATTGGTCGAAGATTTCTATCTTTAAAGATAAACATGCTTATATTAAGCTCCATGATTATTTAATTTAGTGTTAAACAGCAGGTTTACCCTGAAATTAATAAGGGTTACAAACCCTAATTTAGAATAATCTGGTTTTCTTCAGGCTGTTATCTTAAAACTTCACCGTGGTCGAGGGGTTACACGCTCGGTTAGTAAGCGAGAGGTCTGGAGTTCAAATCCCAGTTAAGGCAACTTTTTTTCTTTTTTTTTTTTTAAATTGTTTAAGCCAAATAAACATTGAATTGAATATCAGTGTTGCAATTAGCCTTATAGCCAATTTACTACAGTTATAACACTGGAAACAGCATTGGTGGCACTATACAAAAACAAATTGGTTAATAATCTCTCAACCTTCACCTTTCTGACATTCTGAGACCCAAACAAATTCAGCACCTTCTGTGCTTTGATTAAGTATGTTACATATGCCAAGTGTAAAAGAAAATAGGTTAAATTTATAACTTCTTTATACTCTAATTCATTGCGCCAACATCTATCAAATTCAATATACATTTCATTCAGTTTTCAGAGAAATCTTCAAAGTATAATGTTCTGACAGTGTCAAAGAATTGTCAAAATATAGATGCCAGAAACAGAAATATTAAATCCAAATATATAGAATAAAGGTATTGGCGCAATAATCTAGAGCAAAATGAAGTTGTTGGACACATTTCTATTTAGAATTTTAAATTGCAATATAATTTTTATGAACTTCAAATATTTTCTTTTTAGAAAATGGGAAAAAGGGAAATAATTCTAAGGAAATAAAAGATAAGCAAAATATTTTGATTATGATTTGTATCATACATCAATGCTTAATAAACAAAAGAAATGAGAAAGAAACATATAAATTATTTTACATATAAACATTCTAATCTCATAATTTTAACATCTACAATATTTTTACAAATAACTATCCAACTAAACAGACAACTACTTGCTATTTAATGGTTTAAAGTTATGTGCCAGATGAAAATATACCATTAAAGTGCGAGGAGTAGCAAACTGACATTATGAATAGAACCACTGACCTTCCAGTCTAGCTAGCTAAAGACAATCAACTGTTATTCTCAACTGAATAAAATAATCTTTTTAAACTCAGTTCTTTTCTGGAAAAACCCCATTGAAATCTAGTAAAATATATAGTTAAATACTCAATAATACCTGAAAATGTTCACCAATTTACACAAATAATAAAATTGTGTACAAAAAAGTTACTATGATTATGTCTAAGCCCAATTGGGCATTTTCACCAGCCTGTTAAAGAGGTCATTTTAGTTACTTTTAACACAGGAACCCAAAATAATTCTATCCAAAACAAAAAAATAACGATTTGAAAATAAATCCCATATACAGTCAAACCTGTATAAGAGAGACAGTATTGGGAATTTGTAAAAGTGTCTCTTATCCAGGGCTGAACTCTGGCTAGGAAAAGTGACTATTTTTAACTATTTTTTAGATATGACGTAAAACACCATGATTTGCAATGATTTCAGTTTTTATTTTTAGATAAAACATTTAAAACACAGAATAGGAAAAGATATCAATTACGTTTTATTCATACAAAAGGAAATTAAAAACAAGTTGTTCTCAATACAAACAAAGAAATTTGCCGAGTAACGTTTTGATTTGCGACAATAAATAGCTACCACTATACGATTAATGTGAGGATGATTATGCAAACAAAGAAAGGTCATGCCCCCGCGGCGTGTATTAGATTGATACCGTGTACATATTACGCATGTATGTTGACACGTCTTCAAAACAATCGGATTAGCGATTATTAGACATTGAAAGGTAGAGATTCAACTTAATAAATTGGACAGCTTAAATTTTGCTTTGCAGTTAGATTTTCGTTAATGTGGTTAATTTAAAAGAAATTTCTTCGCACAATTATAATTTCACTTTACTTTCGAAAATACATGTATATCAAAAACATTTTACTCAAACGAAACACATTTTAAACAAGTTATTTTTCAAACTTACAAACAAATTTACTGACTACTGGTAAAAATTAATGTAAAACGGTACGAAAACGGTATGGTACAGAAAAAATATTGGATCCAAAATGGCGACAAACGTTCTTGTACTGGCCGTTTGATCTGGTAATTTTGGCTATTTGGGGATGAAAATGGGTGGCCGTTGGCGGCGTTGAGCAGGTGGCCCTCTTATAAGAGACAAATATATTATTAGTTATAAAGATTGTTGACCGGTTATATGGCCCTATATAAACGGCTGTTTGTAAATATAACCCGAGCCGCTAGGCGAGGGTTATATTGCAAACAACCGTTTATATACGGCCATATAACCTGTCAACAATCTTTATAACGAATTTATTATACAGCAAACATCATTTTTAGAGGAACAAAGCGAGATTTCTTTGTAAATCGACAGCAACCGTGTATATAAAACTATATAAACGTCACAATTATCCAATGAAAAGCGACGTTACAAACGTGCAGTATTATAAAGTAATTTACATTGGGGATGTCCAGAGATGGCGCACTTAGGCAGGTGGCGCTTTTATAAAGGTGACTGTCTGAATGGAACTGACGATGGGAGAAGAGCGGTGATAAATTCATATAAATTTTTTATAGTATATATATGGAATTTTTTTTAAAATCATTATTCTTTTTGTTTTGGATAGAATTTCGGGTTCCTGTGCTTTGAATTATAAATTATTGGTTGATTAGGCATATCTTTGATATCATTTATTATACATCTGTTTGAAAAATGGGTCGTATTATAGTTCCCCCTGGGGGGGGGAGCTGATGGATGGGTGGGCGTCCTATATTTTGACAGAGCATATCTCCTTCACACATGAAGGAATCTTCATGGAAATGTTCACCACCATGAGATGCTGTGTTGCACACTTAAACTAGGTCTCTAGGTCAAAGGTCAAGGTCACACTTAGATGTCATTGAAAAACGCTTGTCCAGAGAAAAACTTCTACATGCATAGAGGGATTTCAATATAGCTTGGCACAAATGTTCACCATTGTGAGATGGAGTGTCACTTTGGCCAAGGTCAAGGTCACACATAGGGGTCAAAATTCAGATAAAAATGTGTATTCGGACCATTTAGTCATCAGTTATTGGGGGAGTATCATGACAATTTGTGTGAAACATGTGATTTGGGTTAATAAATGCAAAGTCAAAGTCACTAAAGATGATAGTCAAGGTCATTAAAGATGATAAAATAAAGAGATTTTGTTCAGAGCATATCTCCTACATGCGTGGAGGAATTTTAATGAAACTTCACAGAAATGTTCACCACTATGAGAAGCTGTGTTGCTTACATGAACCAGGTCTCTCGGTCAAAGGTCAAGGTCACACTTTGAGGTCATCGAAAATGCTTGTTGCAAAACTTCAACATGCATAGGGGGATTTCAATATAATTTGGTACTAATGTTCACCATTGTGAAGCAGTGTCGCATGCAAAATTAAGGTCCTTGCAGCCAAGGTCAAGGTCACACATAGGGGTCTAAGTTCAGATAAAAATATGAAAATGTGTATTCGGACCATTAAGTCATCATTTATTGAGGGATTGAAACACAAATGGTCATTATCATGACTACAGGTGTGAAACATATAATTTAGGTTAATATATGCAAGGTCAAGGTCATTAAAGATGATAAAATGTAGAGATTTTCTCCAGAGTATATCTTCTACATGTATGGCGGGATTCTAATGAAATTCATAGAAATGTTCACTACTATAAGAAGCAGTGTCATGTGCATGAACCACTTCAACCAGGTCTCTAGGTTAAAGGTTTAGGTCACACTTAGAGGTTATTGAAAAATGCTTGTTTGGAGCAAAACTTCTACATTCATCTGGGGATTTTAATGGAACTTAGCACAAATGTTCACTGTTTTGAGGCTAAATATTGCGTGCATAATTCAGGTCCCTGTTACCAAAGTCAAGGTCACATAGAGATGTCAAAATTAAGATAAAACAGAAGATGTGTACAGGGACCATTTAGTCATTATTAATTGATGTACATTGTATTGTAACACAAATGATAAGTATCATGACTACAAGTGTGACACATGTTATTTAGGTTAATATTTGCAAGGTCAAGGTCACTAGAGATGATAAAATATCCAGATATTGCCCAGAGCATATCCCTTATATACATATCTATAATGCCCACATCTCTGTCAAAAGCTTTTGTGATGGACGTATTTTGTGACAATGTTACCCTTGTTCAAATTTGATATCAAATGAGGTTTTGACAAGATGAAGATACAGAATAGTTAGATTTTTACTTTTATATATTGTAGGGATGAATGTAAAGTGCAGGTAGATAAATTTACAAAGCCAAGGTTTAAAAAATTTAACACAGAAGAAGAGGCTCGAGCTTTTGTGAAAGGATCGGATCATCCTACCAACTTTCCAGGTATACCATTTCTATATTTTAGCTCACCCACCTCACCTCACCCCACTTTGTACTTTGAGATGAGCTTTTATGATGGCACTCATAAATCAGGGCCTTACATCTAAGGTCAAGGTCACACTTATATTCCAAAGTCATGAATTTTTTCATAGAAGTGCTTTGGTCAACAATTCTGTCATTCCGGGATGGATTTCAAAATAATTTGCCATTAATATGTAGACATGATGATGAAGTGTCAGAGAGAGATCAATGTCAAACTTGTATGTTAAAAGTGATGATTGTGAATAGATTGTATTCTTCTGTGCATGGATGGACTGCATAAATATGCTGCTTATTACATGTTTATACTCATGGCAAAAGTATGAAAAATGAAATCACCAAAAATCTGATTTACTTTATTGTTATATTACAGAATAGTGAGAATAATGTGGCCATTTTAGTTAGAATGTACTGTTAGTTAACTTGTATGCAAAACAACAACAACAAAAAAAACATAATAAATAATAGTCTTTGGTTTTGTTGAATATATGTTTATATTTTCAGGCTCTTTTAAATCGTCACCTGCAAAAAGCTTCAGTAGTGGTTTTCCAAAAAGTCCAAAGGCTTCAAGCAGCAAAGATTTATCAACAGATGTTAAGCTTAAGATTGCCGAGAAAGAAATACAGTATTTGAAAGAGAAATTGAAACAGAAAGTGTGTGAAAAGAAATTGTTGGAAACTAAAGCAGAAATAGACCAGCTAAAAGGTCAAGGTCAGTACTTTATAGTGATATTTTAATATTCAGTGATTTTTTAGGACAATTCCTCATGTAAAATTTTTACTTTTCCCAATTTAAAGAACAATTTTCCCACTCAAAGTTTTATAAATTAACAAAAATCTTTAAAATGTTATGGTGTGATTTAAACTGAGGAAAGCTGATTTTGATTTTTTCTCCAAATTGCTGATAGCAACACATTTTTCCACAGCTGAATGGTCCTAACACCTTTCCTTATATGTTGAAAAAATCAGTTTGTTAGGTGTCAAATGATAAGGGTATTTTTACCTATAGCAACTTATTTCTTTGTAGCATTTGATTTCACACGGCAGTATGGTATAATAATAGAAATCCAATCACCAGAAGGAATCACAGATTCTTAAACATGTTTTAAAGACAGAGCTTTGGTTTAAATCATCTCAAATTGTATTTTGATAAGTAAATATACATGATGTTAAGTAGCAGAAAATTTAATACTCAAACCCTGAATTGTATAACAAATTGACCATTGAACTCTCTCTTAATGGTCTATGAGATAATATTTTATATTTTGTTTACAGGGTCTTACCAAGGGAAGGTTACACATTCAAGAAAAACATTTCATAACTCAAAGCCATATCAACCTTCGACACCAACTAATAGCTCCAACTGGAAACAGAACAGAACAACACAACTTATAGATATAAATGAAGCCAGACAATTACATACAGATGCTTGCTCTGATGGTGATTTTATTACAACATGTATATTTTAAGTTTAAAATTTGGATGTCTTATTTACTATGAAATGTTAAGGTTATGGACTTTGATTCTTTTGTGAAACAAGATTTATACTTGTAAGTTTACTGATGTAGATTATTTTGTGAAACAAAATTATTCTTACCTTCAAGTTTATGGTTGCAATACTAAGTATTGATGTTGGGTGCACTTGCCCTCTGCTGCAGTAGTGATTTGTAACTGACAATACATAATGTGTCCCTTACTGCTGTCTCTACTACTGATTTTTATGGAGATACAGAGAATGTGACAATTACCTGTAAATCAAAGTGGACAGTACTTCTATAGTGCCATGCATAAAGTTTATGTAAATATCATGATTAACCAATGAAATGTGACATTACAAATATTACTACATGTATATATTTCAGGCATGGCATTAGATGATAGAACACCTGTAGTATACACAGATGGTGCTTGTACAAACAATGGTCGAGGTGCAGCTAAAGCTGGTATAGGTGTATACTGGGGTCCTAACCATCCATTGTGAGTCATAATCTGTATCTTGATTTCTAGCTGATAACTGTTGTTTATACTAACTGTTGGCTGCTCAGTTTTAGTGTTTGTCCCATTCCTGTTTGTTGCCACAGAGAGTGCCTATTTAGTGGTCATATGTGGCTAAATATTGTGGGGACTGTATTCTGTGAATGTTTCTCTTCCTTGTTTATGTTTGTTCTCATATTTGGTATTAAATCCCTTAAACCAACAATCACTGACCATTCAAGACTAGAACAAGAATCTGTTATTTATTTTAAAGGAATCTTTTTCTTTGCTTATTCCTACATTATCCAGGCTATTGCTTTACTGTTAAGCTCTTGGAATAGTCAAGCATGTTATATTTTAGTGACAGTTATTGTTTCATCAAGCTAGCACCCCATATATGATATGGAAGGTTGATAATATAATCATGTACCTTCTTGAGCCTGATAAATGTACGCATATGCACCTTAAACACTTAGTCTAGTAAACTTAATGTAATGTTCAGCTTTTATTGACAGACTGTAATGAGGAAATATTAATTTATTACTGGTATGATTTCAGAAACATTAGTGAAAGGTTACCTGGTAGGCAAACAAACAACAGAGCAGAAATTCATGTAAGTATTTCTTGAAATTAATTGAAACTATTTCTAACAAAAAACATGAGATTGAATATTTTTGTTCTTAATATACCCAACATTCCTACTAAGCCTTATATGTCAGGGCTAATAAATATGTTAAAAAATGAATAAGACTAACATAAAATTTACTTAATTCATTGAAAATCAAATGTGTCAGTACAGCTTGTCAAACTTTTGAAATATTGTACTATTCAACAATTTTCTATGACAACTGTATCATGTATAAAACATTGTATTGATATATATAGGCTGTAGTGAAGGCAGTGCAACAAGCCAGACTGCAAGGATTTCCAAGACTTACTGTGAAAACTGATAGCATGTTTCTCATTAACTGTAAGTAATTAATTTAGTTCGATATGTAAAGTAAGTCCATTGGTACATACATGTACTTATAAAACATACATACATGTAACATTTTTATTGGCAATAATCAAGTTTTATGAAGATTCTTTTCTTGTAACAAACACATTTACATGTTATCTGCATTATGGTTAATTCTTGATCCGATTCTAAAGACAACTTTCCTGCTTGAATGGTATTTTAAGCTCACCAGAGCACAACATGCTTGAAGTGGGATCACTTACTGTCCATGGTCAGTGTGTCTGTCTGAGTGCACTCACTTGTCCTGTGAGTGTTTATGTAAACGTTCAGTATGATTATGCACTTCATAACTGCTAAAAATATTGCTTGTGAATTGCAGTCTTTTTTGGGGTAATTATGGGGTACAAAAAGTTTGCTTGTAGGATTTCAAAGATTGAAGAAAAGCAAAGAAATAGTGGGAGTGGTCCTTTTAAAATAAAATTAATAAGTTAAAGGAGATGATCATTAAGGGATGGGGTCTTATTTTTGTGTCTATGCAGAAATAAATGAAGATTAGTATGGTTAAATCTGTTGACCAGATTTTTATTTAATTCAACAGAAGTGACTAAAAGGTGACACACAGACTACCAAGGTTATCGGATGGGATTGTGTTTCCAAATATATATAGGGAAAAGTTTGCTTATCTCCCCATATGTTTTAGTAAGCAATATGGCCTTTTAATATTGTTTAATGTAGTAAATATTATAAAATAAATTACTTAATTGTTCTTGTAATTAAATTGCAGCTATGACCAAGTGGTTACCTGGTTGGAAGAGAAAGGGTTGGATGACTTCAGAAGGCAAACCTGTCATAAATCGTGAAGATTTTGAAAGTCTTATCGAAGAAATGGATGGGGTTGAAATAAACTGGGTCTGTAGTTTGACATTTTGTACTGAAATAGATATTACAAAATATATACATCAGAACTCTTACTAGGATATTTATATATCTCAACATTGTTAAGTACAGGTAAAATATAAGGTTGCATCCCAATAGGGACATTGCATTATTTCATGCGAGGAAACTATCCAGCTAGCGGACAGAACGTCGCTAGTTCCACTTAGGTGCATGTTAGTGCCTGAAATAATGCATAGGAGGGCACCTGAGGTCTTCTGCCATTAATCAAGCTGGAAAGTCGCCATATGACCTATACTACAATGTTGATGCGACGTAAACCCGACCAAAATAAAAACAACAAACAAAATCTTACATGCCATAGCAGTAGACATGTTTTCTCTCTATTTAGTTAGGGAAAAAACAACACTGTCAGCAATATTTGTACAACTTATAAATAAATGTAAATGGAACATTCTAAATTTATAAATTTTTCTCTATATTAATGAATTTACACTGTTAAACTGTTATGATGAATTTTATAATGATTTGGATGTCCATTTTAAAATATGATGTCAAAATGTTTAGTTAACTGTTCATTAACTTGCCCTGCTATATACATGATTGTATCTTAAATGAACTGGTTCATCCTATTTTCTGGACAAAACCATTAATCATGTTTTGAAAAAGCTTAAAAATATTTACTGAAAAGTGAACCATGTAGACCATGATCAGATGGCACAGATGTGCTGGCAGATCTTTGTATGCACCGTTCCCATGGGTAGAATCAGCTGCAGCTTGCAGGCTAAGGGTTAAAGAATACTGCATAAATAAAGATCAAGGAAGTTATCAAGCTAGCATACCATAGGCTGATGTTTCCACCAGATGTCTGCTAGCAAAGCTAAAAATTGAACATATGAGAGAGACTTGAAATACAACCAAAAACAAAAAAAAAAAAAAAAAAAAAAAAAAAACTAATACAGGTTAACTCTTAGAGTTCCAAAAATTCAAACAGCTATTCATTACTTTCAAGTCTTTCTTCAGTATATGTCTTTGACATTTATCCAGTTTCTTGGTCTTGGTTATTCTGATATGAAATATCTTAACACTGCGTTTTCTGTGTAACAATGTTTCTTGTGGGTGTTGAAATGTCCTTCATTTTGTTGTGAAAAATTGGCTTTTTAAATTGATTTGTAACATTTATTTGTTATGCAGGTTCATGTACGAGGTCACCAAGGACATGAAGGCAATGAACAAGCAGACAAGCTAGCAGTCAAAGGTGCAAGCATGCCAGATAGAAATAGATGAAACCTCTCCAACTAGTTTAGTTATATGATTACAGTGAAACTAGGTGTCACAGTTGTGATATTTAACAAAGTCAATATTACCTAAGACTACTAGGTTTTTTGGTATAAATTGCTACACCATTGACAATTCACACTTGAAGAACCTATATGAAGGGTTATGTGAATTAATTTAATTTCATGGGCAGAGAATTTCATGGTATTGTCAAAAAGGACATTTTCGAGGGTTCTAAAAGTGGAGGATTGTTTGTTTTTGCCAAAAACTGTTATAAAAAATAAGCATTCAGCAGAAGATATAAAATGTGTGGATTGAGCAATCCATGGATACCATAAAAATAAGTGCCCAGTTAGTAATAGTGATTTTGCAGTAATTGTACTTGTGACTATTACATGAGCACCATACAAATTTTAAAGTCTCATCCAAAAGACTTGTTAGTAGTTTTAGTTTTGAGGTGTGGGATATTGAACTCACAACCTCTGTATTTGTAATCTGTGTGACCATCAGACCACTGTGCCCATTCTTAGTACTTGCTGCTATGAATTTTGTTCATTTGACAGATAACAGTTCTTTAAGACATGTTAAATACTGTGATATGAAATGTTATGTTTCAGTTAGTACCCACAGTGTTCTTAATTAATGTTGTTGATCATGTTGCCATATTTAGACAAGCAAGATTTTTTGTTTTAGAGTTGTTTGTATAGTTTTGAGTTTGTGACATGATAAGAAATTTTGTTTGGACATTTATTTATTTCATTGCATGTATATTTCATTGGGTTTTTTTTATTTTTGCTAATTAATCTTGTATTTTTCCTATGTATAAATGTACAACCTTTAGTTTTTCATATTAAAGCAGTATGCCTCCAGAGGAGCCAAAACATTTTTATAAAATCAAACTTGATTTTAGGAAAGTTAAAAGATTGAAGATTTAAGTAATAATTTACATGTTGTTTGCATTTATTTAACTGATTTTTCAGTATTTATAACCATATTTCTACTGTGTTAATGCATTAAAGGCTATTTTTCAATATTTTGACCTCATTTTGTGTAATTTACTTGGGTTGTGAGTGCTGTTTGTAATGTGTAAATTGCTTGCTTATGGTTATGTCACAATATTTTACTTGTAGATACATTTTCAAAATTTTCATGAAAATAAGCACGAATCTGGAAGAGTGCTGCTTTAAATGTGTTTAAAATTTAACACCGAGAAATAATGCAGATTATTGTGTTCATGTATTACATAGCATATTTATATAGAAGTGAGATTAAGGGATGAAGGTGAAGGTTATTCAGTATTACAAGGGAGTGGTTTGTAAACATATGGAGAAATGTATATATCAATAGAAAATAATATAGAAATGTACACAAGCGGAACTAAATGACATATTCCTGTAACTTTTTTGACTGTCATATGTTAGATACATGTATAATGCTCTTCCCAGTGCCAAATAATTACCTGGCATTTTGCATATCCTTTCCTGAGCTTTCTGCTTGAAATTTAATATTTTGTAGGAAATTGAAATTGTTAGATGAATAATTACATAGACAGAAATGAATTTATTTTAGCCAAAAAACTTATTATTTGAATAGTTGAATGATAAAATAAACAATATACGTTGCATTATTATCACTGTGGCAGTCTGAACTGCAATCACCTGCATGGGGTGAAAACTAAGGCAGTGAAAGATTGTGAACCAATTTTGGTTATAAACTCTTCAGTTATAAAATGTTGTTACATTTGAGTGAATAATAAACGGTTAATTAACATACAACATAGCATTGATAATACTGTAATACTTTTCATGCAGTTTAGTACATACAATATAGATGTGTCAATAGGAGGTCTGGCCACGACGTATGCATTTGCGGGTGAAAGTTTGGGTTTGACGAGAAAAAAGTTGATCAAACTCGCCCGGCTGGGTAAGTACGATTCTCCTGAACTAAATGATGTTTCTGTAAACATTTATAAATGAAGTTATTTGTTTGCAGACGCCTTTTCAATCGCAATACTGTCAAACAAAAACCGGAAATTGAATAAAACTTTAGTGAACAAGTTTGATGAATTGATTTATGCCTCCCCCTTTTGTAATGACAGCAGCATTTGATAATGTTTTATACTTATGCATTTGGTAAAGTTTTATACTTGGCCATAAGACCGATTCTGTGCCCGAGTACATTAGAATTGAAATGAAATAAGTATACAGGCTATACAGATTATATATTAAAAGCGTTCAAGATTTGAAATCTTTCATTCATCAATATGCTAGTCCTTTTACTTATTACAGAATTATAGGTTTGTCTTGACATGTTTTGCATTAAAAATATGTAATATTTATTTAATTATATGTATTAATCATATGATATTGTCATAAACAGTTGACTGGTTTAAGCACCAAGGTATTCAAATTGTGATAATTTGTTCTTTGTCTATTGAACATTGTAAACATGTTTGCATATCATGTGCATAATGCTGGTATATTTAATCTGATGTATTAAATAAAAAGATACATTTATCATAATATGTTATTAATTGCATTTCCTGCTCTGTACCATTTCAAGATGTGAAAAAGTTATGAATAAAGATACCAAAATTTAGTACTGATTTTGTCATTTGTTGAACTACTTGTGTATAAATACATGTATATAAATTAGGTCAAAAAAGGTCGAAAGTGAAAAGTTGAAGAGATAAATCTACCTAAAGCCATTTCTTAATATTTCTTACTGATGAACAATAATGTCCTGACCACTTGTTTGGTACAGTAAACTAACGGCATATTGCAATGGCTTAGTCTCAAAGGGGTTTAATGTGTTGTATTAAGCAGAAAATGAATAGCAGATTACCAAAATTGCATAAGGACACATCCGTACTCGAACCATTCCTAATTCTATATTTCTGCACTTTCCACGTTCTAGCTATTAGTGTAACCTGGGACATAAGAGGAAAAAATGTGAAAAGAAACAATTCTATGTGTTTACACTGGATGATCTTATAAGGCTTATTTCAAGAAAACATTCAAACTGCAATACATGTAACTTTGCATTGTTTAAACACGGATTTATATTACATAAGGTACAAAAACATGACACTAATTTCAAGAAAAAAATAGATACATCTATTGACGTTTATGTACAAATTCGTAAGTAAGGGAAGTAACTCCGCTTTGCAAATTGAAAATTTTATATCAATTGTCTACCTTGATTGGGATTTCCCGCTAACAGGTGACATTCTGACACACGTGTATACAAGCTTGACGTGAGTAATACATCCCATTAAAGAATAAACATGTTGATACTGAATATAAATGTGTACAGTACAGTTAATATGCAAGAATGAGGTTGTTAGTAGATCTAGACTAGCCAAACAAATTATGTTTCAAGTTGATGTCTTTTTATAACTTTGGCGACATCTGGGATATATGTCCAGGGGGTTCTATGATATCACGGTACTTAACGTTTATCGGAAAATATTTAAATATAAATATCATAAATGAATGAGATTTTTCTTCAATCTTATAACTGAACCTTTTCCAAAACTGTTTGTCAAAAAATTATTTAAAAAGAACCAATAAAAATGATATTTTTTTGAATATTTTCAATGTCTGCCATTTTGGGTAATTTCAGAGGAGGTTACTACGGTATCAAGGTAATCCCCAAAAAAGCAAGTATGGAAGGATTGATGGGTCAAAACTTTCAAGTTAAGTTGTGAAAAACTTCCAACAGTTCACTTGCTATAAAATTAAAACTCTATGAACAGACTATATGTCAGTATATGTGTTTATAACATATTTTAATTGACCGTGTAAAAACCATTAAGGAAAATGGTAGTCAAATATGAAGGTTTTATAAAATAGTTTTCTTGCCACAAATACATTCATTATTCACCAAATTAAATTTATTGGCAGATTTAAATGAATATAGTGTGCAAGTTTTACAAATATTAGCATCATCACGTGTTGCTTTTACTTGCAGCACGGATTTAAATTGTAATTTAAATCCGTGCTTGCAGTCACAGAAAATTTTAATACCTTGATATCATAGAACCCTTGATATCATAGGAACCGAGTAATACTTGCAGTTGAAATATTGAGAATGTTTAGCAGTTTAGCCCACTGTCATGGTCTTTATAATAAAAAGCCCTAAAGTGCACAATCAGAAATTGACCACAGGCAAGTCTGTCAGCTCATTAGATCTTTAATAGATGACATAATATTATACTTGAGATTTTATTTTTAATTCTAAAGTTAAAAGTAAATAAACTATATTTGAGTCAACATTCAACAATTACACTTGTAAAAGTTTATTGTTTTAAATTTCAATATACCTGAGATATTTGCTAAGTCAAAGGAAGCACAGACACTTTTTATGAAGTTAAAGTGCTGCTTTGAATGGTGTATTAAACACAATATCAATGTTACCTCGTAAAAAGTCACAGTCATGTTGTCTGGTTATTTCAGAATTATTATTCATATGTTACAAGTACTTTGGTGAATCTCTCTGGTATCATGAATATCAAAATAAGCATCTTGTATAAAGAAATGTGGTAGAAACACAAAAGTCACAAAAGTCATCTTCCATAAGTATTGTAGCTAGGTTGTCATTCTCAGGAATGATCTTGAAAAGCAAACATTTTCCAAATATAGTAGACTCCCCCAACTTCGAGCTATGCTGTATGTGCATGCAGCCTCACATATCAACTCGAAACAAAATTTTTAATATCGTCTTTGTAAGCATGTACATATTGCAATTTTAAATGCTTTATAGAGTATACTTTAGATAATGTGTAAGAATTGTTCAATTGTTAAAGCAGTCAAGGTAATGCTAGCTTCATGATGTTCAAGCCTACAATGACTGATATATTCTTGAATTCATGTTAGAAAGTAATCCGGCTTATATATTTACTGGAAGATTGGTGGCTTTACTTTATTCAAATATATTCATCAGCACCAGTTCTCCATCTGTAAGTATACTCAAAGTAAATAAAAAGGTGGAAAAAATACCATTATTTAATAATTATACACCGCCTTTATTGGAATACAGTTAGTAAAATTTCCATGGGGTGACATAACTCCTTTTAGACTGTAAACTGATTTTATAATGTGTTTTTTGTGACAAGCAGAAAATGTTCCAGTTTTTAATTCATTTTTAAGGACTTGACTGTGTAATTGACCTATCAAACATGTAGTTTTTAAGCATGGATACGAATGAATTATATTTTTTATCTGAAAGATTTTTTCTGCATAAGCAAATTTATTTGAAACCAGAAGTAAATCTGAATTGCCTCCGCTATCACTAATGTATGAGTTAAGCTGCTTTTTTTTTGCACGATTTCCTGGACAGGCCATGGTCCTGCTACTAACTTATACTTTACATTTCAGCGCAAAACAACTTATTGCAATTTTATTTGCAGGCCAATTTTTATTCAGTAGAATTAGAGGTCATACCTTGTTAAAAGACATGCACATTATACAAATGTAATTGCTCTACAATATAGACAATAAAATTGTTTCTGATGTTTTATATATGTGTCAGAGATAAGGTTACTCATGTCAAAGATCAGGTTTACAGGGCAGGCTGTTTTTTTATATATGAGAAAGTTGTAAAACCCAGAGTGTAATTTGATGAGTTAATTATAATACATCATGAGAAAGTGAAAGAATAATTAGAGTTTATCAGAGAATAAGATAGTGAGGTAGGTACTGTTAGGTTTCCATCTGTCAGCCACTATCAGGGTGGGGTATATTACTTCTGACAAACTTAAGAGAATTAACTATTGTTACTTAAAATTCTTCGCTTCCAGTATTTTCTCCTGAGAAAAAAAAGTCAAAGGAAAAAGCAACAAATATTGTTTAATAACTTAAAGAATTTTGAAAAAAAGAAATATGGAAACCATAATCTGACCAGACAAAATGTAAAAAAAAAAATGGAACATCATGTGAGATTTGAAACCCATTTCCCAGGTAAACTCTGCTATGAAAACTCTTTAGAAAGACTTTTTTTTTTTAAAGTAGCATGACTTATTATTGATAAAACATTCTTGATAGTGATACATAAATTATGTATTTAATTAAATTTTAATCAAAATTCATCATTATGTTAGTTACATTATTTCATCTGTTTTAAAGCAGCAATGCCTCCAGATTCATGTTAATTTTCATGAAAATTTTGGAAATGTAGTCAAAAGTAAAATACATATATTGTGAGGTGAACAAATAAAGAAATCTATATATTGCAATCGGCACTTACTATCCACAAAAATCACCAAAAAAAGGTCAACATATGCAAAAACAGCCCTTACTGCATTAGTAACGTAGACAGTATTAGTAACGCAGACTGCATTAGTAACACAGTAGAAATATGGTGATAAAATACTGAAAAAATCAGTCAAAAACCGCACATTTCATTTTAAATGTAACTTGAATCTTTAATGTTTTTACCTTTCTTAAAATTTTAGTACATTTTTCTAAATATTGATTTTCTTGAAATATTTTGGCTCATCGAGAGGCGTGCAGCTTTAAAGCAAGCTATAATTGATGTTGCTCAGACTGAAATACAATTAATGTTCTTGATACTGAAATGGGACAAAAGTTCCTGTATATTTTTTTTTTACTTCATTGGTTTTGCCATGTTAGAGATAACATAAGGTTAACCTCTTTTATGTTACATGTACTAAATCTAATTTGATTGTGATGAATGTTTATATTTGAACCACTCCTAGAAGTAACCAGTACTGTTTTTGACATGTTTAGTCCTTCATCAACCATTAAATGCTGGAAATTCATCATATGACATTAAAACAAGGCTCCCTGTATCTTCTCCCATTTTAATAGCCTCAACTTGGCAAGGAATTTTTATTGACCTTTCTGGCACTGGTATTTAGGAAAAATGGTGACATTTGATCAGTCGTCACCAGGGTGACATTCCTCTTGCTGAGTCTTTCAGTCTTGATTTGGAACATGGGAGTAATAAAAGTTTCCCAGTGACTGCATAATTGATTTTAGTGAAATAGCAGCATTATTGGTGCATGATTATTATTAATTTTAGAGTTCCTTATCTTGTTATCATTTTTGTTTAATGAGTCATTTTAAATTCACTCAGTTTGAATGTCATTTAATTTTTGAACTTTTACCAGTGTGACATTATTCATGCATGAAAACATCTGAGTTAAAAGGCAAGTTGGGAATACAACTTCAAAGATTGTTTTATTTAGTTAATACATTAATTTTATCTCTTGAACAACAGGGGTTTTTAATGTAAAATAAAATTGACATATTATTTAAGTTTGATTGTGAAATAAGTTGTACCAACTATTATGTATTAATAATTTCTGCCTCTTGAATATATAACCAGTGCTGTTGTCTCTTGGCAACATGGTTCTGACTTAAGTAGGATATGAGTTAGATCCCTGAGAATACATCTTAACTGCGGTGCCACAGCTTCCCTTTAAGACAATTTTGATTGCAATGCTCCTGGAGAATGTCATAAGGCAGGAAATGCTCAGGAAAAAATTATAAAAGTTGTATAGTAATCTTAAGAACATTCATCAAGTTTGGCTTATTTAATTTCACCTTGTTGTTTTCATTTTCATCTTCTTCATTTTTTAAGTGCATTTTGTTTGTTTGTGTATGCTTTTTCTTCTTTCTGTTCATGAACCTTAATTTACTTTAATTTGAGTTTTCGTTTTTGGTTTGAGAAAGTGACTGTTCATCTCTTCTTCAGAGGTCACATGTATATTTACAGACTTTGAATTGTTTATGTTCCAAGTGATATATACATGTACATGTATTTCTTAAGTTTTGCAATTTATGCTGTATATGTACAGACAGCACACTTAATGTGCTATTTCAACTGCCCTTTACTGTAGTTCTGTTGGAAACTACTTTCATTGTAACACTCAGAAGCTCTTGAAGAACCCTGTCATCCGTAAGTTGCAAGAGAAGGCCATCATCATAACCAGAAAGTAAAACAATAGCATCATCAGATGTCCCTTGGCTGAATAATCTTTCAAATAGGCCACACATATTTCTTGCTGGGGAGATCTTGGTACAAAGAAAGTTTCAGTAGTCTTCACTTATTTGTCCATTAAGACATGGCAAGTCTTGAGACAGCATGTCATTTGCACTTAGTATAAAAGCTGCTTGAATTAAATACATACCAGTAGGCTTAGGTTGCTTGAAACCCACTACAGATATGGGCTGTAATGAAAGTCTGAGCCTGTTAGCTGTGCAAAACATCAGAATATTGTGGATAACAACAATTTTCCGGCAATTGATGCCAAACACATCACAAAAGTACACACAAAAACACAAACAAAAGTTGCCACATTCCATCATAAAGAATTGATATGACAAAGGGTATGAAGATTATATATACTTTAGTTGTCAACTGTATTTTTATAAGAATCCTAAAATACCGGCTATCAAACCAGAGCCACAGCAAAGAACTCTGATCATATGTAGCCATAAGATACTTGACTGATTTTAATGGCAATACTTAATAACGTGTGTTATGCTACACTGCGGAAACCAGTAGCGTAGCCGGGCATACGCCAGTACGCCGTAGGCGTACTAAACGAAAATTTATTTTAAAAAATCAAAAAGTCTTAAAAGTTGAAAACAGTTGTCCAAATCAGTACCATAACCCGTGTTAGGCATCGCCGTGAGTTTTGACGGAAAAAAAAGGATTTGCTGACAAAAAATTATTTTGTTATGAGCGATTTAAATAGTGTACAGTATCGGTATTTTTGTTGCAAGTGTAGAATAGCTAGTACTAAGATAAGAATCGAAGAGAGTTATGAGAGGAAACTGGAAAAATACCAGCCTCTTGTGGATACCTGTAAGGAAAGAGGTTGGAGGTCTTGGTGCTTTCCATTGGAAGTTGGATGTAGGGGCTTCCCAGCGCGATCACTATGGCGAGCATTTGGTTGCCTTGGTGTGACAGGACAAGCGCGCAACATATCTAACATAGCACATGAAGCAGAGTCAGCCTCATTGTGGATCTGGCGCAAGAAAGAAGAGCCATGGATGGAGGGTCGAAAGACCAATAGTAAGGCAGTACCCCGCTTCGAGGCAGATGAAACAGGGATAGCTGAAGCCTACCATCTCCTGGCTAGAGCTTGATATCACTCTAGTCGGCGCACCATAGGAGGGCGTAGTGGGAAGAGTGGAAATGCCTAATGAATATGGCACCCACCTGAGGAAGGAGATGGTAGCAGCAGTTGATGTTGTATCTTGCAACCTAGGTAAGACAGTGTCATGCGTATCTTATCGTAGAATCCTATTTTATTCCGAATGTTGTTTACATAAGAAGTTATACTAGCAGAAAAATCAAATGGCATCCAAATGTAAAACGTCCGAAGAACATGAGCCTCCTTCAACGATGAACATAAAGTCACTTTATCAAAGTCAGATTGGCCCGATGTCCATAAATATGCATTTAAATCGAAATAAGTTTATGCAGATCAAGAAATTTAAAGTAGGTAAAATAGTGCAATTTGTCATTAAATCATATTCTTGAAAATGTATTTTTTCTATCAAATTACATCAACTATTATTCTATTTTATTTTTAACTAGATCTATAATAAAACTGAAATAAAGAGTCATTTTTAAACGTTGTCTAGGGCGTGCGGACGAGGCTACCTTTACCACGAAAGTGAGAAAGTGGGTTACATGGTGGACAGATGGGGCACTTGCGTTGGACCATCCACAAGCTCCTGAGACACTACTAGGAACATTATCAACTTATGAGCAGTACGACGAGTACTATCCCAATGTTCATCGTTGTTTGTTAGTACTGCTCACTATGCCAGTGTCTACGGCTACAGCTGAACGATCATTCAGCACAATGAAGAGATTGAAAACATACTTAAGATCTACCGTGACTACAGAACGTCTGCCTGGGCTTGGCCTAATGAATATTTACAGAGACATGAAAATTAATTCCGAGTACATAATTGGTAAATTTGCTGCAAGAAAACAACGCCGCCTTGCATTTGTCTTCAGAGAATAAATATCTCAACATAGATATCATCATAAAATTTATCACATACCCGTGACGAGTTTGCGACTCCGTAATAATGGTATTGCGGCATATATTTTGACAAGACATCATTTCCGTTACATAAACATAACTCTAAGACGCGCTAAATGTTAGTGTTATAATATATAGGCACTTCAATGAAAAATGTTTTTTTATCACTTCAAACGATTTTTGTTTTTGGTATATGATAAATAGAATATTAAATGCGTGTAAGTTCATTACTAAATTTATTGAACGATTTGAATAAAATAATATTATGCTCGCAAGCTAGAGGCTCACATAATATCATTTTATTCGACTCGTTAAATAAATTTAGTATTAAACTTACACTCTTTCAATATCTTCTATTTTTTTTAGATAAGAAGGGAATTAAATATGTTGTCAAATGTCTCCAGATTGCGTTATTTTGCATCTATAAATCCAAATTTTCTCGAGGGATGTCCCCCGAACCCCCTTCCATTTATAAAGGGAGGGGGTCACCCCCTCCCTTAACCCGCCAGAGGCTCACATAATATATCATTTTATTCAACACATTAAATAAATTTAGTATTAACCTTACACTCTTTCAATATCCTCTATTTATTAGATTTGTTTGTTTGTTTCATAATTAATGCCTTTTCCCAACAGTATTTCAGTCATATAGGCGGGTAGTTTCCTAAGGGAATAAATATGTTGTCAAATGTCTCAAGATTGCGTTATTTTGCATCTATAGATCCAAATTTACTCGGGGGAAGTTCCCCAAACCCCCTACCATTTACATAGGGAGGGCTCACCCCCTCCCTTAACCCGCCAGAGGCTCACATTATATATCATTTTATTCAACTCATTAAATACTCTTTCAATATCCTTTATTTATTAGATAAGAAGGAAATAAAATATGTTGTCAAATGTCTCCAGATTGCGTTATTTTGCATCTATAAATCCAAATTTTCTCGGGGGAAAACCCCCCAACCCCCTGCCATATACAAAGGGAGGGGGCCACCCCCTCCCTTAACCCACCCCCAAGGCGTATAATTACTTTTGGCCGCACTACGCCACTGGAAACAGTTATAGATAATTTTAGTTTCATGATTTTTATCATCCACATAATATTTTACATAAAAATATCAGTTTTAAAAATTATTATTCAAATGATTTATAGGAACATGTTGTTATAAACATTTATTGAAATGGAACAAAACATTACTGTCATATGTGGATGGGTAATACTTCTTGTGATGAGGGTTATATATCAGAACCCCATTTATATCATGGTGAGACTTTGGTCTTAACCTGCAAAGGCTTAAGCTTATAATTATTGTTTCATGCTAAACAGTGGTAGCTACTTCTTTTCATTTTATCTGTACATGTGAAAAGAAAAAAACTTTGCACATGTTTCATTTTTATTGTGTCCATTTCAAAACATTATGTATAAAATTCATACTTAAGTAACAGTACAGAATGATCAAATTTGCTTTACAGTTTTTTGTGTCGCCTCTACGGAGTAGCGGCGACATATAGGGATCACTTCTCCGTCGTCTGTCTGTCCGTCTGTCTGTCTGTCTGTCTGTCCGTCCGTCACAAAACTTGTCCGGACTACCCCTCATAAACTACTGGTGCAATTTCATCCAAACTTTACAGGAATGATCAGTATCAAGTCTAGTTGTGCATATTGTCAGCATTTTCCGGTTCAATGATTTTTGTCAGAGTTATGGCCCTTTAATAATTTTTAATTTTAAAGTTTGTCAGGACTACTTCTCTTATACCACTAATGCAATTTCAATGAAACTTTACAGGATTGATCTGTAGCTCAAGTCCTTGCGCATATTGGAAGGATTTTCCGGTTGAATGATTTTTGGCCGAGTTATGGCCCTTTGATAAAAAGGTGTTTTTTTCTGTGTGTTGCCAGATACACAATAGCTTGTCCGGACTACTCCTCATAAACTACTGGTGCAATTTCATCCACACTTTACAGGAATGATCAGTACCAAGTCTAGTTGTGCATATTGTCAGCATTTTCTGGTTCAATGATTTTTGTCAGAGTTATGGCCCTTTAATAATTTTTATTTTTAAAGTTTGTCCGGACTAGTTCTCTTATACCACTTATGCAATTTCAATGAAACTTTACAGGATTGATCTGTAGCTCAAGTCCTTGCCCATATTGCACGGGTTTTCCGGTTGAATGATTTTTGGCTGAGTTATGGCCCTTTGATAAAAAGGTGTTTTTTTCTGTGTGTTGCCAGATACACAAAAGCTTGTCCGGACTACTCCTCATAAACTACTGGTGCAATTTTATCCAAACTTTACATGATTGATCATTACTTAGTCTAGTTGTGCACTGTCCGTCTGTCTGTCTGTCTGTCACAAAATTTGTCCCAACATGAAATTGGCCATTATGAGGCGACACATGTGATTACTGATCGCTCTTGTTTGAATACATGAGTAGGTGATCAGTATATATATTGTTACATTTTAAATTTGATATGTATAGATAGCTGCATAATAAATGATATACACTTTTACTGTGTTTTGTTGCAGTTTTGCTGCACAAAATTGTTGTTATTACATGTCTGGAGGACAGATTTGATAGGTTGTCATTCTCCCAAGACCAAAAATGTCTCTGTCATTCCCAGACTGTGTCCCTGGGGTGAGAGACTGGTTCTAGAAATAATTTTCTGTATGATTAGATTAGAGAATCATTGTTCTGCTCAGTGACAGTAATTGTACACTAGAAATTCACAGTATTGCAGAAAGTGAGAAAACAATTGGATTAGGGACAGACACAATGTGAATATTGAACAGAAAGAGAAATATTGTACAGGCAGGAAGGAAATGTGATGTGTAGGACAATCTCAGTGTGAGGAAGATATGGGAAACATCAGGAAAGAGGTTTTATAAAACAGGATAAGATGTGGAAGGACAATATATAAGGCATGTGTTTGTAATATCATATTTCATAGAACATGAAAGATGTAGAAGTGCATAATATAGGACAATCTATGAAGGGGGTATGGATCACATCTGGGAAAAGGTAAGATACAAAAGTATAGGAAATGAGACAAATAATGAACAGATTAATTGACAGTCTAAGAGACTTGATATTTTTTATTGCTCTGAATAATGTTTAATTGTGAAGGACTAAATTACATTTTGTTTCATGAGGGAAAACAGTTTGATGTTTTAAAGTTGAGGAACTAAGATGTAGAAGTACTTAATATGTCATCTCCAGATCAATTCATCTGACATTGTTGAAGATGTTTACCGTTTAAAAAAAATGCTTTTAAAATTGTATGTTGTCATAGGTATGTATTAAGTGCACTATTATTATAATACAATGTAAGTAAGATAATGTTTTTCTCAATGAAGGAGTTGATGTGATGAAATATGACAATGAATATTTATAATGTGGGTATGTAAGGCAGTCAGTGACTTGGAAATATAGCTAAAAAAAGTTCATTTTAAAGATCAATGTATGTATATAATGATAAAAAGAAAAGAAAAGGTGCAGAGAAATGTTTGCTATAACATCGAAAAACCACAAAACATTATTAATTTTGCATAATTATGGTATACTGTACACTGTAAATGTTCATTATAAAATTAAGCCTGATTTTGCTATATTATTATCTAAGAATACCTTGTTGCCTTTTACTTTACCTGCATATATTTTATAGTTTTTACATATTTTCAATAGTGTTCTTGAAATATTTGTGGTTATGTTTGTATCATAACTCAATCTTGGTATTGTAGTTAACACAGGTGGTATCATAATGTAATGATTAAATATATAAAATTCAGGAACACAATTTTATCTTAAAAAATAGTATCTGTTACCTTTACCTTATAAAATAGTATCTGTTACCTGTGACTGTCTCAGATTTATTATAAAATGTACAACTGTCACAAGGCTAGTGATTGCCACTGATTGGTAGACATTAACTGCTACACATTTATAAATAAATTATAATTATGTAAAAGGTAGTGGTAGTCATTAAATTATTTTTTCGTCAATTTTCAAATGTAAATCTAGGTGTCTGATTACTTTAATAAGAAATAACCATCATTTCACTCTCTCCCTCACATATTGTTTTCTGTGTGAATGTTTAACATAATTATGAACTACAAAATTACCTTGTATGTATCTTAAATGTAAAGTTTTATACAGAAAAGTTCAGTAAGTTAGACTATCTAACAATTAAATACAAAATTTTCTCATTAAGTAAACTGTATACTATATGAAATATGAAGGTTGGAATGTAATTTTTATACTCATTCATATACTAGGGAGTTATACCTGTGAATTATACAGGTGGGACATGTTTCAGGAAGACAGTGGTACATGGTTGTTGATGTTACTTTAAGTTCATCTACTAGGTCAAGTATGTCAAATATAAACTAACAGGTCATTCAGATATGCTAATAAACTATTAAACATGAATTAATTTATTATCAGTCATGAACAAACTTACTGTTCACATGTACATTAAGTTTTTTTCATATGACCTGATGGATTTATTTGAAAGAATTAATACAGTTACATTTAATAATTGAAAGAGATATTAATTTATAATGGATATAACAGGTACTTTTTGTTTCATTTTATCGTATGTTTTGTTTGGTTTTTCGAAAGTTGACTATCAAGATCATAAAAAGACAAGGAAGACCTCAGGTGCCGGGGGGGGGGGGGGTCACCCTCTATGTATTATATTAGCATGGGCTCACAACTGCATGAGTTGATAAAAGGGTCACCAACTTTAAATAAGCTAGCCTAAATAGCTTTTTTTGCATAAAAAAATTCAAAGTCCATAAAATGGGATTGAGTGTCTTTTCCAATTAGAACAAACAGTTTGTTTACTAGGCATACAAATGGATTGTTATATCTCCTTCAATTATAAAGTGCATTATATACCTCAGGTGCTTGGGAAATAAATGTGTTTGCATACATGAAAGAAACGGGCTGAGATAAAGGTGAGATAACAAATGCAGGACATATGCATCAAATTATGTTTGATATTTACTGCATCATCTTTGTGCAGGTTTAAAGATTAATCAAAATGGGAGGAATAGGGGAAGAAAATAAAAAAGCTGATATAAACCTTTGACTGGAAAATGTTAAAGGAATAACATCAATTACTCCGAATGTAAAAGAGAATTTTCATGCCGAAGAAGTATTTTGATGCTTCTGATACACCTTTGTATCAAAGGGTAGGCGGGATAATTCACCTAATAAATCTTCTAGTGATTTCTTTACTTAAGGATAATATAAGAATGTTTTCATAGCCTGTCTGTATCTGTTGAGAACTAGTTTACATTAATACTTTGCCCGGTGGGTTTTGAAATTATTTATCTGTAATTATTACAGATGTGATTTTCTTAAACTGGATGACATTTTGAAATGTGAAAACAAGTTATTATTTTGTCATTCTGTGCTATATCGATTGTTCAAAAGAGTATCCCCTGAAGGAAGTAAGAAAATATTGTGGGATCTTTAATATTTTGAGTTATAGTTTCATCTTTTTAATGGCTTATAAAACATTTTCACATCATTGAGTTTAATATTTTTGTCTATCAATGGTTTTATTTTATTTCAAATTTATGACAGATAATACAATCTGTCAAATACTCATGCATGACTTCTTTTATTGATGCACGTCGGCAATGATGGAGACATTTTTGTGTATTTAAAAGTCAAGTCGGAAGCCATCGGGCAAAATAAACGTTGCGTTACATTTAGTTGCATCCATTTACAAACATTCGTGTTGTTATGTACTCTATCAAGGTAAATTTTTGTGTGTTAAATTATTTGTTTTCCTTCATTAGTGAAGAGTTTGGATAATTATACAGACGGCAGAATAATGTGCTGTGGATGTTAAGATAAGCAAAATAAATAAGACATGATTATTCTGTGCAGGTATTTAAACATTAACTTTATTTAGAGAATGCAGGGTTTAAGTCTGACAGCTTTATTCATGAAATAATTAGAAAATTGATTATTTCGTCTTAGAAAATTAATTATTTTTTATTAAGATCAAACTTTCAATCAAACAAAAAGAACAATAAAATTAATTGTTTTGTTACTTTAACATACAAAGTAATATGTTCAAAATTTGTTGCAGAAGTTATAAATTTTCCCATCTTTATACAAGGAATACAACTTCTGAAACATTACCCTAATAAGGCTGGGACATACCTTAGTAAATTTAAAATTATTATTTTCACATAAATAGTTAACTGATGCACGTGTTGTGGTGATGAAAAAATATGTTAATAAGTGGTTTCTAAAAATAGAAGCAGGCCTCTATCCCACTTGGCACCATTGTTGTGGTGTTGAAAATTAAAAGCCTTATGTTTTCTATAAATAGAATTTAGTTACTTATTACCTAATATTTACTTTTTAATGTTCTTAGTTTGCTCAGGAGTACTCTTTAATGGGATAAAATCTAATCGTCAGGATGACACCACCCTTTGAATGCAAAGGGAAATAAAACACAAATGTTGAATAAATTTAAATCAACCAAATTTTTAATGAACTAAGCTTTTATTTACACTTAACTAAAAGTTACTTAAAACTAAACAAGTTGACAAAATGTACTTTAATATAAACTGTCTGTAATTAACCAAAAATATGAGAATAAAAATAAACTAGTGAATAAAAGATTTAAACCAGTTGAAAGTTGTTTAAACTGTTATAAATGAAAGTATGAAAAATAACCTTAATGATTCTGTGCTGTTAAACTAATAAATCTGAATAGTAGCAAGCCCTGTTTTAATCTATATCAACAAAAATAAAGATCTAATAATTCAAGATGGCTGCCACTTAAACAAAGAAAAAATATTAATTAATCTTAATTAATTCTGTAAAAGTAATTACTTAAATTACTTACAAATTTATCAAAAATGTTTCAGTGAATTTAGATAATCTCTAAGGTTCATTTAAATGCCAAAGTGCCTAAAATAAATTAAATAATTAATTAATTAACCTTAGAGAGCTTTTAGAGGTCTTACTTTTCCAAAAATTAGCAGCAGAATGACACAATTGTCTAAGATGCTTGTATAAATGTACTTCTGAATCCCAGAGGGAGCTAGCATCTACCTACAGGTGGCACTGTATGTAACAACTTATCTGATTGGTCAAATTACAGCCAACCAGAGCTTACTTAACAAATGCTCTAGGCTTATCAGTTCTTTACATAACTATTCTAAAAATAGATTATGATTCATGGAAAATTTTGCAACAGTATCAATTGACCATGATCACAAAAATAATAAAGTAATAAACTTTTACAAAAATATTCTAAACAATAAAACTAGAAACTAATATCAACTAAACATATTTACAAACATATATAAATGCTAAATCAGTAACTTGTATCTCACTAAATTTAAAGGCCAGTGTAATTAAAAGTAGAACCATTCTCTATATGTTGTCACGGATTTATATTACAGGGATCGGACACTCCCAGTTAACCCTATATAAATGCTTAAATATCTTGTTGTGCACCCGATAAAGGTACATCGATCGATAATTTACCGGCGCGAAGCGTAAATGCCCGTTCGCAACGGATACCTACTTTACAAAATATCATATAGCTTTTTCATTTATTATCCGATTTTGGAAATTTAAAGTTTATTTTGAAGAAAAATACTTGGTTAATTCAAATATCTATTTTTTAAAGGTACAGCTTATCTGTCCGCAACGACGGTTAAAAAATTAACTTGACGAAATCCGCGGTAAATTTACATTTTTTATATAAAAAGCAGGTATTTGAAATTTATTATGACGGTACCATAATATTTTCAGTTTCAAAACAAAAAAGAAGCCGATGTAAGTTATTCACAGATGATCAAAGATGCAATATTTAAGATTTATTGGGTTATGTAGTCAAATTTATTAACGCACAATTGTTTTACGGGTAATGTATTGCGGCCTTTACACGTGAAGAAAATTTATTCATTTTTTAGTACAAAATATTGCCGAGATTGTCAATATTGCCATATTCATAGAATATTTAAATTTCATTCATCATTTATATCATTATTATTTTTTGTAAATCTGTTTTCAAATGTCGGTGCAGTGAAGTAGACAATCATCGTAACAGTAAAGTTCTCTCGTGTGGCTGTCTCGATTCCGGCCTTTTTAATGTCACTCGTATTATCTTAATCCGTATATTTTAATTATTCTTTTTATTTGAATGCCTGTAGAAAGATATTTATTATACTTTTTAATGTAATGCTAGAAAAACAATAAAAATCTTTACAGTTTGAGTCAGTATTTTGCGAAATAAAAGTAACTGTTGATTATTTTTTACACATCGCTTAAATTTCTTTCAAGTTTAATTACGTTTGAAGGGGGGTAAGTGATAATTAAAAAACTTTATTTCCAAACTTTCATTACAAGGTTACATGTGATAATTGCAACACTCAATCTTCAAAAACAAATATAATTTGAATGTATATTTTGTATATGCGCGGTCTTTAACTACAGTCCATGGCATATGTGGTAAGAAAATGATTCTGAAGAGGATATATATAAATACAATGTAAATCTATTTTCTTTATTAACATTTATAAATGAAATTGAAAATATACAACTAAATTTGTACAGTCCTTTCTCTGAAAAATAATGAAAATAAACATGTGATAAATAAATCATTTGACGTGAATTGTTTAGGATATCTATGAAAAAATTATGTTTCAAAATAAAAAAATAATATTATAAAACAGCTGTATGCCAATAAAAGTTTCTGGATAGATGTTGTTCTTGACATTATTGGGATGGATATCACGGTCAACTTGCTTTATTTCTTCTGTGTAATCCTTTTGGCTCAAGTATATCTGTCCATCAGTTTGCTCAATGTCAAGTCCAATATACCGAAAACTGCAGTCTAACTCTTTTCCACAATGAAACTTCATCCGTAATGGAAGAATTACATCTTGCTTGAACCTGTCACTACCAGCCCATAGGAAGTCATCTACATGCATCAAGAACAGTCTATCAAGTTTATCTCCTTGATGCCAGTAGAAGAGAGCTGGGTCTAACTTTGATTCTTCACAATGTAAGAGTTGGAGCTCTTTCTTCACACTGAGAAACCAGTTTCTCGATGCATCAACAAGCCCATATACACACTTGTTCAGCTTCCACACAACAGAAGTATCTGATTCACATTCTTTTGGAGGTTGAACATAGATAACTCTGTCTATAACCTGACCTTGTAAAAAGGCCGCTTTGATATCAATTGAGTGTATGTCATTGCCTAGTGTAGCTGCAGCTGCAAGGAACAATCTAAGGCTCTCCTTGTGAACAGTCGGGGAGTCAGACTGCACAGGTGTTTCCTCTTCAAATCCACGAACCACCAATCTTGCTTTCACTGTGCGTTCTTCTCCTGATTCCTTCTCAGTAATCACCCATCTAGTGGACATTAATTTTTGTCCACAATATGGAACCCTTTCAAAAACATTGAACTGTTGCCAATTGTCTAGTTCTTTTTTCATGGCACATAGCACTTCATCTTCACTGTGTCTAGCACTTGGAACAAAGACTGAATGCACTTCATTAGTATTTTCACTTAAATGCCAGTTTTGAACATCTTTCTTAAAGTCTATACCAGATGGTGAATCCTTGTTTTCTTCCTGTACATTCAAGTATGCCCAATTCTTCCCAGTTGCTTTTCCGCCACGACTGAGCACTTTGGCTTTTACCCACCTAGGATCACCAGGCAATTGGAATTCTATTTTGTCACCAACATTTGGAATACTCTTCTTTTGTCGTATGATGTCATGTCTTTCTTCAACTGGCAAATTTGGTTCAACTGGGACAATGTCCTCATTATTTGGTTGTTGACTCTCATCTTGATCTACCTGCAAGTCTATGTCCTCATTTCTGGGTTGTTGTCTATCATCTTCTGCCAGCAAATCTTGCGTATTTTCGTCATCAATATTAAGACTGTTATATTGCTTCTCATTTTGTTGTTGAGGCTTACCATTTTCATTTTGTGATTCTTGATTCATTTCAACTTGACCCTCTAATCCACATCTTATTAAACGACAAGGATGTACTCTGACATATACACTTCCATGTCGAACGAAGACAACTTTGCCATCCTGACCTATAACTGTTCCTGGCCCCTTCCATTTGTTGTCATCATCACGCTTGTAGTACACCCGGTCTCCATGCTGATAGCATTCTCCAGATGCCCTGATTTTGTGCCTCAGTGCCCTTCGGATTCTTTCAGAGGATTCGGCTTGAATGAATGCACGTCTTCCTGAGTGAAGTGCATTTAAATGTTCGGCAAACTTTCGGCTAATGGTAGTATTCTCAAGTGCTGGTGGCTTATTTGTAAGAACTGAAGGCAAATTTGGATTAGCACCAAAGACAAGTTGATATGGACTCCAACCATACACCATTGACAGACTATTCTTTGCATTCACAGCCCACAACAAGACAATTTCCAAGTTCAAGTTAGGTTGATCTTCTAGAATTTTTTCTACACAGTTATCAACAACAGCATGATTTCTTTCACATATTCCATTCTGCCATGGACTGTACGCAGCTGTGTTCAAGACTTCAATGTTCAGGTTTTCACACATGTCTCGAAAGATTTCATTAGCAAACTCACCACCATTGTCTGCTAGGAATTTCTTTGGTGGACCCATACCACTGCCAATCCACAATTTCATGATTTTCTCTGTGATAACCTCTGGTGTCTTCTTCCTTATAACAGCTGCAAGACTGAATCTTGTTGCTACATCAATGAGATGCAGAAAATATACATTAGGCTTCCATTCTTTCAAGTCAACTGCAACTACTTCATTAAATTCTGTTGCTAGTGGAAGGGAGACAACTGGTCGTGCTGGAGTCTTCTTGTACTGTTTACACAACTCACAATTCTCACTCACTTTATCAACATATGCCATATGCTCATCTGTATACACCCCAGCATCCTGCAAAAGGGATTTCAAACGCTTCGCTGAAGGATGCGCAAACTGTTTGTGTAACTTGCGTATAACATCACTCAACTCTGTTTCCTTTGAAGCTACTAACGCTAACTTTGTCTCTTCAACACTCACATTAATCTGATTTATAGGCACACAGTAGTGACCAGAAGACGTACTCTGAAGCTGTACATCGTTTCCAAATATGGAAGCACAGTCATTTTCAAGGTCAAGTTTTACTTTGGCTTTCTTCATAGAGTCTTTACTGAGTAGCAGAGGAATATCACTACTTACAACATCAGTCTGTATTTCACATTCTGTACCAGCAATGACACAGGGAAACTTGACAATTTTCTTAGATTGAAGAACTGTCCCACCACCAAATTTAAACTTTGTTTCACTCGGCATTTCAAGTACTTTTTCACGGACAGAAGGATCAAGTGAGTCTAGGTAACAGTTCATCCAAGCTTCACCAGCAACAGTTGCTGTACAAGCACTATCCAGAACAGCTGAGTTTGACGCTTCAGCAAGAAGAATAAGTGCCTCTTGTTGCCTGTTCCCAGTGAACAACACTGCATTTTCAACACTACTCTTTGACAAGTTTTCATAAGAATGAGGGCATTGTTTTACCAAATGCCTAATGGAGTCGCAGCTTAGGCATCGAAGTGGCTGACCATCTGGTCCATTTGGATTTACAGGCTTGCTTGTGTTGTTAGATCCTCTTACTTTGTCTCCATAGCTGTTTCTGCCCCATGTGTAATCTGATCTGTAGTTTGTGAATCCCCTGCCACTAGAATAACCACGTCCACGAATATTGCCACGATTTCTGTATCCAAAGTTTTTCCCACCTCGATTCCTGGTGTAGTTTGCCTCTTCTGTAGAGATACATGCAGACTCCACTTTGATTCCTGAGACACTGTCCATTTCATGGCCCGACGCAGCTTGATTCCCAAAAAACTTTTTGAGAGAAGTTGACATCTGTTTGAATAAGTCATCAACACTAGCATAGTTTACACCTGTCAACACAAGTTGTCTGTCCTTCATTTCTAGCTCAGAACACTCAAGAAGTTTGAACGCTAACACAGGCTGAGGCAGTTCCATGTGAAATTTCTTAGTCTTATTGTAAAGTTTCTCAAATTCAGTCACATAATCTTCCATTGATGACACTTTACTTCGTCGAAAACGATCAAATTCAGTGTACGTTTCATATGCTTCACTTAGTTCATCTTTTTTGAAGATTTTGTCCATGAATGCAATGAGTTTGCCTACACCATCATCTTTATTCAACACATCAACTGTCAGTTCACTAAACACTTTGTCCCTGATAGAGTTTTGCCCTTCTTCGGGCAATGATAACGCTATAGCTATTCCCCTCTTTTTAGCTTCAAGGTCAGTCAGCACTTCCCATGCTTTCACTTCATCAACCCATCGACTGTAAGGTTTATTTGCTGTGAACACTGGTGGAACTTTGTAACTAACAGACGCCATTTTTTGACACTGATTTCAATACACTTAAATACACTAGTCACGACACTAATAATAATTAGTTACCGCACACTTCAACACACACTACACTTCTCATAAGATATATCACTGTCACATTAGTCACTGGGTGGATTAATACAGGATCTTCATAGACGCTGTTTCAAGTGCACGCTCTGCTTCCATGTAAAATTGAATAACACTTAGAGTTCACTATACTTTATTGAAGACTCCAGCACCTATGGAATATATATAACACAACATTAAACAAAGGTTACAACAGTGATACAATACTTAACAAGTTTCTGCCTTGCCAATCTAATGAATTCATCTTTATAGGAATGCTTGTCTAGAATGATCTGAAAATATATTTAATACACTTATTAGTAGAATATTTACTATATTTATACTAATAAATTATACAGGTAATCAAATAAAAAATGTACAAATCATTTGGAAATAATTCACAGAAATAAAGACACATTTCAAACATGAATTTCTTTAAAAGTTTTTTAGCAATCAAGAAACTTTTTTTTGCAATGCCATCATTAAACCATGTAAAAAATAATTATCTTATTCTGAATCGCGGTAATAATTTGTGCTTGAAGTAAAAGGGCGGCGAAGTGTAGAGAGTATGCCTAAACAATAGGCGAATATTTTTTTAAATTAGGTACTTTTTAACTAAGCGTTGCAGCGTTCTATCAGCATATTTTCATATTATAATACTTTAGCGACACATAACAATACTGTATCAATACATTCATATGTGCATAATTTTTCACAAATTTGCAATAACACCACACACTCCGGTGAAAATCTGTCATATTTTGTACTCCGCACGTTCCGCCATCTCATTCTGTCAACCTTTATCCGATTCCGCGCATGCGCGCGACGGGACTTTCAGCTAAACGAAAGTGTCGGATCCTTGTAATATAAATCCGTGATGTTGTATATAAAGAGTCTTAGGCCATGCTAAGTTACTGTTAATGAGTGTATCAATAAGTTCTACAAACTATAATCAACATTAAACTAATGAATGATAAGAATGAAATGTCTATAAATCAATACAATATTCAATATGATTAAACTTTAAAATAAACTTAAATCTAAGTTAAAGTTTAAAGACTTTAATATTTCTTGAAAAATATTCCTTAAGATTATACATGTTATACTTCTTGAGTAATATTATGCAATATTATATAATAATTATATAACCTGTTGTAGTTGGAATCCAATTTTACAACACATGTATAAGTTAATAATATGGATAAAATGCAATTTTATTGTGATAACATAAATTGTTTTAATCTGTTCTGTTCTTCCTCACATAGCTGTTAGTTATATTGTGTATATATATATAAATAAAAGCTAACTTATTTTGATAAAGTAAATATTACTCATTTCTGATATGAAAGTTTTCTAATATTTTACTGAAATTATAAAATCCTGTAATGAATGATTCTCAATCTTGGTTTATATAAATTTTAAAAATATGTGGTCTCTTTTGTAAGCAGAAGTTGATGAAATTATATCTTATAATAAGTTTTAACTGTAACAATTGCGCATGTTGTTTAATTGAATATCAAACCATTAATTTTTTTTAGATGTTATTATAATAATATTATATTATATAGTACTTCATATTTATTCATTTATTCTTTGTGGAACAGGAAAAAATGGTCAATCAATTTTGTTTTGTCCTCCACATGTTACACAAAGATTATATATATCCAATATCCAAGGAAAAAAAAAAGAAATATTTGACATTTCCTGAGAAAACAGGGTTGGCGTCCTGTATTTCCAATATCAAGACAAAATTCATCATATTTTGATGTGACAGTTTTTTCCCCTGATTAAATATAATTTCCTGAAGATAAGAGTACTGTTAATTGTATGACAGCTGGTCACCTTTGACTATGTGTTTACAGAAATAATTACCTTATCTAGAATGTTATAAGCCAATATTTACTGAAGTAGTCAGAACTTGTTTTATTACACATGAGGAAATAAGTATGCTCAATACTTTGAATTATTAACGAGGCCTGGAGACCTGTCTATCAGACTGTACCAGTAAGTGAAATTATAAGGAATATTCTCTGGTCTTTTGATAAAATTCTGCTTAAATTTGGTAGAAAGATTGATTGATACACATGTTTCAGTTAGAATAAGCAAAAACCTCTATGAACGAATTATTATGCAGGCTGAATGGGACTCTTTCGCATAAATAAACAATTTGCAATTATTTTCAAAGAATTACTTTGGGTTTGTTTTTGAAATTAATTTTCACGACTTTCAAACAAAATGAGAATGCATATTTATGAGCTTCCAATGAGATCATAATTTAAAGGAGATAAGTTCATTAGAGAGATTCATTATGTTGACTTTATGATGATACATGATGTACAAACATAAAATCCTTTCCATTTTGCTTTTTATGACCATAAATGAATAAAGTCTCAAAATTCAATTAAAATGCATGGGTGCAAGTTTTTTCTACGGAAGAGCATTAGTGCCAGGTGTATGTTTTTTATTAACTCGAAATTTCGAGTTACTAACTCGAAATTTCGACTTACTAACTCGAAATTTCGACTTATTAACTCGAAATTTCGATTTACTTATCTCGAAATTTCGACTTATTAACTCGAAATTTCGACTTACTAACCCAAAATTTCGACTTATTAACTCGAAATTTCGACATACTAACTCGAAATTTCGAGTTACTTATCTCGAAATTTCGACTTAGTATCTCGAAATTTCCACTTAGTAACTCGAAATTTCGACTTACTAACATTACAAGAATGGCCAAAGTTATTAGTTAGATGATATAAGATATAGTAGGGAGTGCCGTTGAACAATGGAGATGGAGGAACGGGTGCCTGGACAAAAACTATTGAAATGAAACTTAAACTTAGTAATGGCATGTACACACCCGACCTAAAAAACACAAGGCTTCCTTTAATTTGAACGTTCAGGCATTCTTCACACGTTGAATTGTATCCCATCTGTTCGAACATATCTTTTCGCTAACTATATTCTTCTCATCCCTGTGAATAAAACGATCCTATATTTCACGTGTGGGACATCTGAGGAAAGTATCGCGGCGTGGCCAAAATAGGGCGTGCTGAGGCCTTTGTCAAAATTGTTGGACTGACTATATTTCTTGTAAAATCGGATGCTTTTATATTATTCCAATCATATATATAACAACAAGTTTCACTTTTATCAACTTTTATCAACACAATATGAATCAAAGTATTAGTAAATAATGAATTATGTTACAAAAACATTATTAGTATAAAGAAACGTGACAGACTAACTGGCGTATACACGCCATTTAAAACTTATTTAACACATGATATTGCAGTTTACAATAGGGTAGGTTTTGGACTTGTTGTTTCTCCACATGATGGTTGTATGTGTGCTTAAGAAAAAGAAACATCCAGTTAACACAGAAATGTGGAAAGTGTGATTTTACACCCCCCTCCACAATAAGCGAAACATAAGGACAATGTGACCCTATTAAATTGCTCTGTCAAATAAATGTTAAAGGTGCTCTATAATCAATGTGCAACAGCTACACACTAAAGAAAGTATCTTGAATTCAATCCTTGCTTTCACCGGCAACCAATGAAAGTCGTGCAATGTAAGTCGAAATTTCGAGTTAATAAGTCAAAATTTCGAGTTACTAAGTCGAAATTTCGAGTTATTAAGTCGAAAATTCGAGATAAGTAACTCGAAATTTCGAGTTAGTATGTCGAAATTTCGAGTTAATAAGTCGAAATTTCGGGTTAGTCAGTCGAAATTTCAAGTTAGTAACTCGAAATTTCGAGTTAATAAAAAACATACACTTGGCACTCAAATGCTCTTCCGTATTTTTCAGACATTTGCCTGAACTTCAGGTTTTTTCTACCCTTGAAAGCTGTCTTTTTCTACATTAAACCAATTGAAATAATACTAGAATCAGGATTTTTAAGGTTTATTTTAAAGAAAATGTAAATTTAATTAAATGTTTACCAACAAAGCAAGAAATTTAAAATAGGTCCCAAAGTGTAAAGTTGATGTAATATATGAATGTTTTTTATGTATGACAACTTGCAAAATAAATTATGTCAATTTCCAAAGTAAATCGTGCATCTTATTCAAAATCATAAAAGACTCAGCCAAATAAGCATGAGTTTCATATTTTCTGCAGGACATAAATTATATTCATTGGTGAAATTGTTATAAAATCAGCACTGCAAATCTATTCTTTTTCTTACTTGGCAGTACAGACAGAAGTTGCTTCTCTTGTTAAATATGTTATTCAGTTCGGAAATTTTTTGTGAGCTAAAATAATTTTCCATAACCACTGGTTATAAATTATATGTATGGAGAAAGCTCATTTATTATTAAATATGATAAAAAGTAACTATCTGGCGTGATGACAGTATAGATTGGACAAATCTGTTTAAAATGCCCATAAAGTGGACACTGACATTTATATTTGACTTGTCATTTTCCTGTCATACTTTGTATTCCAAATTGGGAAAAAAACACTAAAGAAACTCTATTTTTTTGGCCTCTGTTATTTTTTATGTTGCTAGGAAACTAAAGAGATGAAAAAACAGGGAAAGTGTAATTTTCTTGCCTAAGGAAGACTCAGAAGTAGTTAGAACTGACGTTGCCTGTAATTGGTTTGAGAAATGACATTGTCACACAGTAACTGTTACTATAGCAACACAAAATTTGTAGTTTTGTCTGTGTTGCTAGGAGCTTTCTTCTCCGACTTAGATAGTTTAGAAAACGGTGTTTTTAAGTGCCTTAAAATTGTTTTACTCTTAAAGTGGTGTAATATTTCTTCTCATTTGAGATTTATTTGTTTATTACCAAGAAGAGGAATTTAATTCTATCATGGTAAATATATGTATTTTATATGTAACAATATTATAAGCACCCACAGATTATACTCCTTTACGATATACAATTAATTTATCTTGATTATTTATACCATAAATTCACATTTAAAATTCACATTTCATCAACTTTTATGAAAGTTATTTTCATGTATTCAAGATGGCAATTGAAAACCAGATTGCATTTTAATGCTATTTAAAAGCATTTACAATGGATTTTCTATATGTCCTTAAATTTTCGTTCTGAAATAAAAAATGAAAAATATGAGGAAGAATTTTGAGGTTTAAGAAATAGTATGGAACAGAATTAATGCATTTATTCTATCTTGCTTGATGTCATTGGAACTTGCATTATGCTTAATTCCTTCTTGCTTGATGACATTGGAACTTGCATTATGCTTGATTCCATCTTGCTTGATGACATTGGAACTTGCATTATGCTTAATTCCATCTTGCTTGATGACATTAGAACTTGCATTATGATTGATTCCATCTTGCTTTATGATATTTAAACGTTGCATTATTCTGGATTCCATTTTTCTTATTTCATTCAAACATTTCGTAGTGACCAATTCTTTCATTGAGTGATAACTATTAAACTGGAACGAGCCATTTGGAATACTAAAATGTCAACGTCCTATACCTTTATGTATAAGCTACCTTTCTTCATGCTCTATACAAACTATTTACGGTTTAGTTTTTCTTGTATTACTTTTATCTATAAGTCATTTAAAATTGACTATTTTTTGTTCCTTGATGGATTTTGTTAATTATTTGATTTACAGCTCGCATGGCGTGATTACTATTAGCTTTGGCTTATATCCATTATTCAGTGTTTATGTTTAATAAAGCTCGGTGTCTGAGGCTTTGTGGATTATGTTTGATCATCTTACATTATGATAAACAATTTAAACAATGTCTAGCGATTTGTGAACTGTTAAGGGGCGAGAACTCTGTTATCGATATCAACGGATTTTTTCCATGATTCGCCTATCATCGGAATTTTCCATGCATGTATATATTACGGAATACCGTTGGGGCCATCGTGGTTATACGTTAAAATACAGAGGGCGACAATGCTATAAATACGTACCAAGCGCTTAATACATAAATTGCAGTGGAAAGAATATAAATACAAGTAGTAAGGATTATGCAATATAATTTTATACATGTATATGTATACAGTCTAATAGAAAAAATATGCTCGTAAACAGTTCAATGGGGCAGTTATACGTACAGTGGCGGATTCAGGCCTTGGCTTAAGGGCTGCACCTACCCCCAAAGATACGTTGATGAGCTGGGATGGAATATATACGTGTAAGTTTCATGCAATAGTGGTCATGGTGTACTCCCTTATCAAAACATATAATGCTGTCATCCAGTTGTTAAGCACCTGCCCAGGAATTGCGATTGCGACGATCTTTATCTAATGACTTGGACATTAAAAACAAAACTTATTAATTGGCCTTTTAACTTAATAAATGTCTCATAGTCACAAATAGTGGCGAATAGGTATGTAACACATTAAAATATAATTGTATAATAAGGAAAGAAGGAAGTTGTTTATTTTTGTCACATGTGCATAGTCAATTATAAATGTTGGGCATATGTGTGTCTGATTATAGATCAGACATCCCGCACACACCACCACATTCACATACATTTGTGCTTAAAGATATACTATGCACATCTTTCAGTAATATATTTTTATCACAGAAATTTATTGAAGTCTATAAAATTCTTACTAAATATGTTTTATTTAAATAAAAACACATACACATAATGTATAGGAATCTGCTTTCCTTATTACGGGTCAAGTAAAGTTGTGCTTGTCTTTAAAAGAAACTTCCATATATATTTTTGTAATAACACTATACATGAATATTCATACTGCCCACTTATAGTGTAAAGGATTTAAAGCACAATGTTTGTGTGAAGCCAAATTATATTTATTTTATTTTACCAAAAAAAAATCAAGTTTGTACTGTACTAAGTAGTGGCCACGAGTTACTAAGTGACATGTGTGTGTTTTTATTTATCTCGTGCGCACGAGATACTGTGTCGTGGCCACGAGTTACTAAGTCGTGGCCACGAGATAGTTAAGTCGTGGGAACGAGATACTATATCGTAGCCACGAGATACTATGTCACGGCCACGAGTTACTAAGTCGTTAAAGTCGTGGGAACGAGATAACTAAGTCGTGCAGACGAGATAATTAAATAAGATTACACCATGATTTTTAAACTTAGAAAATTTCTGTTTAAAGATTTACGTGCAACATTAATCTTTGAAAATACTGAAGTGTTCACTTTGAACTTAATACATGTCTTTAGGATCATAAGGCCCATAAATCAGACATTAATTTTGACTAAGTTATAGCCCTTTGTTGGGACAATTCTATGATAGAATTGGTCATTTTGTACGTACAAAGGCCTGTTAACATTGTTCATACCATAACTTGAGAGGGACTTAGTCCTGGTTTATTTTATTGGGAAGGGACATTGCCCATGCACAGTAGATATCCTATAAGGATGTTTGAGGTCACAGGTCAGATAAACATGACACTTCATGTAAAATCCTTGTCTGATGAATGATTTAGAAAGAATAAGCCGTAGTTTATATAACCTAAAAAGATCAGTAGATGACACCTTATAATTTTTAGGCAATTTGGTCAGAAATCAGGGTCACAATAACACTAAATCTTTGACCAATCAATAACTTGTATAAATGGCACATTTACGGGCAAGTGAAGTAGGAGCATCCTTGTTAGGAAAATTCATATAAATAGTGTAATTTGATTGGTTATTTATCTCGTTCGCACGACCACGACTAAACTTTCTCGTGGCCACGACATAGTAACTTGTTCCAACGACTTATTTATCTCGTGGCCACGACTTAGTAACTCGTGGCCACGACTTAGTTATCTCGTTCCCACGCCTTAATTATCTCGTGGCCACGACTAAGTAACTCGTGGCCACAACATAGTATCTCGTTCCCACGACTTAACTATCTCGTGGCCACGACTTAGTAACCCGTGGCCACGACACAGTATCTCGTGCGCACGAGATAAATAAAAACACACACATGTCACCTTTGTGCCACCTTAAGTTTGATAAAATTCAATTTCACTTATCACACACGCTCAAAAAGAAGTGTAAACAATTGTATAAGAGGTGAGTTGCCACTTGTAGGATGAGTTATTAGAGACATATATAACTTTTTTTCCACATGCTGGCGGAATCTTCAAAAACACGCACTTTTCGTCTGTCGCATCGTGTTCTCTTGTTTTTCAGTAAATTTACATGTCAGTCCCCAACTAACACTGTTCTGTATACGCCCCTATATAAAGTGGACGTAACTTTGTTTACTCCACGTGCTAAAATACGGGATCATCCGGAAAATAACGGGATGTACCGACAAAGCGACACCTGCTGTCATAATATGAACACAAATTATTGCAACTCGCATTATGCTTACTGCCAACTGCTTAGTGCGTACTGTCACATGCGACTATAATATCGCTATCGTTGTCATCTTCGTTGTCGATGCGCAGTGATCATGTATTGCATTATATTTGTAATCAGTGAATATATTGAAGCATATGAATGCTAAGACACATCAAATTCGCTAATTATTGATCAAAATGAATAGTTTATTTTGACATAATGTCGACAATATAAGTGGCAGATTTATAGCAAATTAAAGATACAACTACCATGTTACATATAGTTATAAAGAATGTTATCTTAAACACCAAACATAATACGTTGTCCTTAAAAAAAGATGCAATTAAACATATAGCATATTAAAATATGTGAGTTTGATGGTTTAGTAGGGAACACACAAGGTTGCAATTACATGAAAGTGCATTCAGTAATCATAAGGCATGATTGAATTCAGCAAAACGCAGGTTTTCATTGTCATTAAGAAGTATAGAAGCAAGCATAATGTAAGTTCTGATATCATAAAGCAAGATGGAATAAATGCATTAATTCTGTTCCATAAAATAGCTAGTCTCTCACTCACTGATGTCTCTTATTATAGTGTCAGTATGTTCTCCGGCTTGTTGATTTATGAAGATAGTTCATGTCTCATATTTTCCTGCTTTTCAGTTGTGAAGTCAGTTTCCTGCTGAGAGACTTAAAAGATACAGACATCTATTAATGATTTTCTAAACACCTATGGAGAAGGGAAACAATTTTACAAGATTATTTTTCTGGTAGGTGGTTTTGCACTTTAAAAATTTTATGGGTACCGGTAATATTTGCTAATCCTAGATTCAGTCATATTTTAATATTGTATTGAAGTTATTGGGACTTTACTTTGTACCAAAGATTGTGGTTTTTGTATGTACTTCAAACTATATTTGAAATGGTTTAGTTTCAGACTAGTGATTAAAAGCAATTTTAAGATAAAGGATGTAAGAAATGCTTTGAAATAGAATTGATATTTTGATATTTTTTTTCTTCCATATTAAATTGTCAACAATCTTTTAGGATTGTAAACAAGCTTTTTATTGAAAACATTTAGCCTTGTAAACAGTAAAAGTCGAAAACTTTAAAATGTAGATTTTTTTAGTACTATCTATTTTGTTAATTTCTATTTATTTTCTCTATCTAATTAATACTTTTAGCCTTCATTGATCTATTTTAAACCAATAGCTGAATTTTAAAAAGGTCTATTTATAATTGCTAATTGGTTGTTCATTTTTGGCAAATCTTGCAAATTATTTTTGGGCAGAATTCCATTCTGCAATGTTACAGAACAATTATCCACAGAAATACCATGTGGAAAGCTGTGACCTGTTTTCTTGCTAAATCCACACCAAATGAAAGAAATACTTTTATTTATTTTCAAGGTAGTTTCATTACCTTCAATTAGTGGAGTAAAAGAGTTATTGTACTGTATCTGTATTTCACCTGGTACATCTTACAGCTATTCATTTACACCAATTAATTTATATTTGCTAGAATTCTGTTCCATGTATATCATAGAGTAATTAATGAATTTCCCTCTCCTTCACTCCCCTCTCAAATCATTTTACACACAGTATTTTAGAAACCATGCAAGCAGATGAGCATTGTTCAGCTTTGCATAAGATAATTTTAATAAGACAACATTTGCTGAAAGAAGGCTTAGTAAGTGTTATGTACAAAACAAAATGTCTAATCATGTTCCTTTGCTGAAAGAAGCCTAGTGTTGAGTACCAAAAGAAGAATAAATGTCAAACCATGTTCCTTTGCTGAAAGAAGCCTAGTGTTGAGTACCAAAAGAAGTATAAATGTCAAACCATGTTCCTTTGCTAAAAGAAGGCTAGAGTTGAGTACCAAAAGAAGAAAAAATGTCTAACCATGTTCCTTTGCTGAAAGAAGGCTAACCATGTTCCTTTGATGAAAGAAGGCTAGTGTTGAGTACCAAAATAAGTTTAAAAGTCTAACCATGTTCCTTTGCTGAAAGAAGCCTAATGTTGAGTACCAAAAGAAGTATAAATGTCAAACCATGTTCCTTTGCTGAAAGAAGCCTTATGTTGAGTACCAAAAGAAGTATAAAAGTCTTACCATGTTCCATTGCTGAAAGAAGGCTAGTGTTGAGTCCAAGAAGAAAAAATGTCTAACCATGTTCCTTTGCTGAAAGAAGGCTAGTGTTGAGTCCTAAGAGAAGTATAAAAGTCTAACCATGTTCCTTTGCTGAAAGAAGCCTAGTGTTGAGTACCAAAAGAAGTATAAAAGTCTTACCATGTTCCATTGCTGAAAGAAGGCTAGTGTTGAGTACCAAAAGAAGTATAAAAGTCTAACCATGTTCCATTGCTGAAAGAAGCCTAGTGTTGAGTAACAAACAAATTATAGATATATATCCATGTTTCTTTGCTGAAAGAAACCTCAGTTAAGAGTACCAAATGAAGTATAAATGTGATGTCCCTTTGCGGAAAGAAGCTTTGTTTTGAATACCAATGGAAGATAGATATGGTGGCTGATTTCTGCCATTTGGTGTTTAAACCTCAAAAGTTGTAGGCTACTTAGACACGATAATATGCTCACTTATTGTGTCTTGGCTGTTGACTTATGAGGGTGCCGATAAATTTTAGGCGAATTAACAATATTTACAAGGCCAAGACATTTCTTTTTCTGTAAAATTATCATGTTTGCGGGGTAGAAATCTTTGTATCAGCGCCCTATCTTTGCCTTGTGGTCTTGTCAAAATGAGAAAGGTGAAGACACAATAATTGGCCAATTATTATGTTTCTTCGCCTTTCACATTTTAATGCAAAGAAACAACAAATATAGGGTGCCGAAACAAAGATTTCTACCCGCTGACACAATAATTCTGCAGGAGAAGATCTTGTGTCTTCGCCTAGTAAAATATTGTTATTTTGCCTATGATATATCTTGTGTTCGTGTCGACGCCCTTAAAGTTCAAAGGTGAAGACGCGATAAGCGAGTATATAAACATGTCTCAGTGTCTTTGCCTATGACTTTTGAGGAGCAAAGACACCAAATGGCAGAAATCAGCTACCATAGATAAATGTTTAACCATGGTCCATATTTTTTTGCTGAAAAAAGCCATGTGTTCAGTACCAAAAGGGGTGTATTAATGTCTGTCCATGTTCATTTTCTGAAAGAAGTATACATTGTACATGTATTTGCATGGTCCTATATTGAAATAAGTAGATACTGTCCATGATTGAGAAAGAAGCATAGATGGAAAAAACCCAGCTACTATACATCAGAGTTTGCATGCACAAAGTACAACAGATTCACACATAATGTCATTAACAAAGTGTTATTGTTGTAAACTTGGATGGTCAATAACTGTTGGTGGTCAGGGACATTATCATTTACAACCATTTCCCAGTGCACTATTTGTCTCAGGTGTGAACTCCATTACCAACAGTGTTAGTCCATTGATAGATCACATTTTACTGAAGATTGATGTTTGATGTTAAATGAAACAACATACAATATGAACATACACAATGAAAAGTGGTGAAACAGAATGAAACATTAAGGTTGAAATTCTAACTTCAGTTTGGATGTATCTTTTTAGTTACTAACTGTAAGTTCTTTGTTACTTTCCTTCACTATTTTAATGTTGCTATAGAGACTCTATATAGTTATTAATGTTATAGGGGAAAATGTTCATTTCTGGTTCTTTTACTTTATTTGTATAATCAAATAACATGTTTTGAAGTATTATTTTTACAGTTTATGATGTATATGCAATTTGGCATGTTGTTTCAAATCATAGGACAGTTGACATTTATGTAACAACAAAATGTCAGTCATCATAGGAAATGTTAGTGTGCAAATAAAAATAGAAATAAAATACATGATGATGTTGGGATTGAAATCTGGAATATTTCCAAAAGTTATATGGTCATTAGTTTATATAGGACAGCAGCTGTTCTAAAATCCCCCTGATGTGATTATATGTTTTACATTTGTAAATAAATACATTGATTCTAGATTAATTAATCCATAAGGATGATAAGATAATACAGTAATTTTATACATAATCAGTAAAGATTGTTTATTTTGAAATATAAGATGAAAATGAATATTATGAAGAAGGTAACAGATGTTGTAATATAGCACAAATGGTACTGCCCTTCTCACCTTGGTGTTAATTTGTGGCTGGGCTAATTTTTGTACATTTTTGTGTATTATCAGTTTTATTTTTCTGGTTTTTACAAGTTTTACAAAAAAATTTCCGACATATCACGCTGGGCGATCCACCAGCTAGTAACCGGCTTTCCTGTAGTAGTCAAACCAGTTATTACCAATTTCTCTGCAAAACTGACTACTAAACACACAAGATCAGTTGTCATGGAGAAATTGTGCTTTGTCTGCGGTTCGAACCTGGATTAGCAGATTTTTTATAGAGACATTTAAATCTTTTATTGTCTCAGATTAATTTAAAAAATAATTAGTTCATTTGTATATTATAAAGATTATCCTGTCACATATCCAATCATGCAGAATTACAATTATGTATAAAGAATGGAATGGAATTAATATTTTGCTACAGTTCTTCAGTATTAAAATTTGATAATTGAATTGTCTGAAGTGTAGCAGTAATGGTATAATTTATGAGGAAGATTTGCAATATAGCTCTGGCTGATATAAATACTGGGGTAATTCTATAAGAAATGTAATAATGATGGGGGAAACAACCACAAATACCAGTTATAGACTTTAATGCTGTCTGTCTGGAATACATCGCTTTTCTATTTACCAATATAAAAAAGCTCCCAACTCTTTTATTATTTATGATGTGTCATTGTTTTTTTCTTTGAAATTCAGCAATATTGAGAAAGATGTATGTCCTTTTTTGCTTGTCTATTATATAACTGGGAGACTCAGTCAGCTATCTGACTCAACCTGGCATTGTCGTCTGCATCACACTTCAAGGCAAGCAGGCATAAATCTGTTTTTGAATTTGTCAAAATAATATCCCTTTTTCAACTTAACAATTTTAGTGAAGATTTTCATATCAGTACCCCCATTTATACCCTTTGTTATATTGCTTTGAAACTTTGAATACTTGTTAGTGACCACCGCAAGAGGACATTACTTTGTCAAGAATTTTGACAAAATTATGCTATTTTTGGTCGACCTTTTTTATTATGCCCCCAAAGGGAGGCATATTAAAATCGCACCGTCCGTCTGTCTGTCCCCACTTCATTCGTGTCCAGACTGTAACTTTGTCATACATTGAGGGATTTTGAAATAACTTGTATCGCGTCCAAGAACCATGTCCCTACCTCAATGGTCAAGGTCACACTATCATATTGAATACTTACACACATTCGTGTCCGGACTGTAACTTTGTCATGCATAGAATGATTTTAAAATCACTAGGCATAAATATCTACCACATCAAGATGATCTGTCGCATCCAAGAATAACGTCCCTAGCTGTAAGGTCAAGGTCACACTACCATTTTGAAGTTTCACATTATCACAGATAGAATTAATAGGTACACACAATCATGTCCGGGCTGCAACTTTGTCATGCATCGAAGGATTTTAGAATAACTCGGCATAAATGTCAACCACATAGAGATGATGTGTAGCATCCAAAAATCACGTCCCTACCTCAAAGGTCAAGGTCACACTAATATTTTGAAGTTTCACTTTATCGCAAGGTTAAACACATTTGTGTTTGGACTGTAACTGTCATGCATGGAAGGATTTTAGAATAACTTGGCATAAATGTCTACCGCATCAAGGCGATGTGTTGCTTCCAATAATCACATCCCTACCTCAAAGGTCAAGGTCACCCTACCATTTTAAAGTTTACTTCATCACAATTAGAGTTTATAGGTACACACATTTGTGTCCGGACTGTAACTTTGTCATGCATCAAAGGATTTTAAAATAACTAGGCATAAATGTCTACCACATTAAGACGACATGTCGCGTCCAAGACCCATGTCCCTACCTTCAAGGTCAAGGTCAAACTTATGGTTTGAAGGTACTCATTCTCTCGAGAAACATATGAAGATACACATTCATGTCCGGACTGTAACTTTGTCATACATGAAAGGATTTTAAAATAACTTGGCACAAATGTCTACCACATCAAGACGATGAGTCGCAGCTAAGGCTCATGTCCCTTTTTCAAAGGTCAATGTCACACTTATATTTTGAAGGTTCACGCTATCACAATTAGAGATTATAGGTACACACATTTGTGTCCGGACTATAACTTTGTCATGCATTGAAGAGTTTAAAATATAACTTTGCACAAATGTTTACCACATCAAGTTGATGTGTTGTGTGTAAGACCCATGTTCCTACCTCCAAAGTCAAGGCCACTCTAATAGTTTGAAGGTACTTTTGCTCATAAGAAGAATTTGAAGGAACACATTAGTTTCCAAACTGTAACATTGTCATGCATTGAAGGATTATATAATAACTTGGCATAAATCAAAATGTCTACCACATCAAGATGATGTGTCACATCCAAGACCCTTGTCCCAAGGTGTTAAGTTTGCTAAAAATATCAAAAGAACAATATTACAGTTACTTTCATTCTCTTTTCTTTTCATAATACCTGCATGCTTAAGAAACCTTTTCGGGGGCATTCGTCACTTGTGTGACACCTCTTGTTTTTTGGGGGTTTTTTTTTGCTGATTGGTTTGCAACTTGGAATACTTGTTTATTGTTAAGTTAAAGTTTATTTTAATGATGCTCTCCATTCAACTACATTGTATTCGAGTTAAATGTTTCGTTCCTACAGCCAGTGATGATGGGGTTTAATCATTCTTGGTTGGTCACTATTGATGTTGACAATAATTGGTCAATTATCCCCTGAGATGGCCGATCATACAGTAAGCTGATAGAATAGATAATCTTGTAAAGACACTGACCTGTAACTGGACACCAGAGTCAAATCTCTGCGGTTATCAGTGAATGCCATCTAGGTTAACATAACATTAATACTCCATCATCAAGTTGACACTGGACTTTCTCTGTTATTTAAAATGGGGAAATAATGAACTGTTTGAAACTGAAGCTGAAACTTCAAGGTATGATACTACCATCTCAAGGTTTTGGGTTACAGTGAAAGTTAATGGCTGGCTATATATTATTGTAAACAGTCATCTGTGATGAATTTGTTTAAATGTTCAAGGTTCTCTACACCATCTAATTTTGTAATTTTATTTGTTATAGGCAATATTTAGTCCTCAGCCTCAGCTTACTTTTGACAAGTTTTGTATTCCTTGCAACTATTTTGTATGTTCAATACAAATGATATCTCTTTTCCAAGTTTTAATACTTTTCATCCTTTTTAAAGTTGAATGAATATTTAAAAGAAAAAGGTTCAAAAAGACGATCTTTTAGAAAGTCAGCTGTTTGTTCACCCCTTTCATTGTCTTTAAATAGTTTTTTTTTCATTATTACATCAAGCTATTTTAATTCAATACTAATTTGATAAGTGTCGTAATCATTGTATTGATTTGTTGTAAATAATATGAAATGCATTTTATTTTTTGTTCATTTCAAGGATTTGATTTTCTTCCCATGAAATTTGAAAGTATCATTTTACTCAAATTAGTTTTTAGTGCAAGTATGCAATGTGATAAATTTAAAATTATTCCCCCTTGTTTGTGGTGAGGGGTTAAGGCTTCAGAAAATCCCTGTGTGATGTTAAGAGGCGACTAAATGGGTCCAAATTACTGGAATCTATGGATCTTGTAGCTCCAACAGGTGAGGTGATTTTGATTCTGTGTTGTTTGGGTTATAATACTTTCCTCAAATCATCTTTTTCCCTTTTTTGCGTCAATTATTTACCTTTAATTTTTGTTTTTTTCCTAAAAACCAATCAAATAAAATGTGTATTAGTGAGGCTGTTCAAGACAGAGTTTAATTTCTAACCGTCTGTATCAATACAATATCAATTAAAGTAACTTCCAGGATTAACTCTAATAAAACTAAATGTTTATATTATACACCTTAGAAAATTAATGATAAATAACATAATGAGATAGCTCTCTAAAATAATGATAGTGATGACACTGCCTTCTGTTACTCAGGCACATTGATAATTTATGCACATTGTTGTAGTTAGCATTTGGCTACTTAATTTTGTTGAAGTGACAGAAAAGTCAAAAAGTAGTAAGGACATTGATCTAGTAATATTCAGTCAAATATAGCATTATTGAGACTGACCACTTTTTTCCCTAAATGTCATGATCATTGAGATGTTAAAGATTGAGAGGTTGAATTTTAACAATTTGAGTTGAGAGATGATTTGAATTTCAACTCTAGATGAGCGGATACAGACTTGAAATATGACAAAAGATAAAAGTGGGTAACAATGAATTGTAGTGTTGATCATTGTGGTCATTTGATGCCCCTACTTGACAACATCTCTGGCTCAATACAACCCAATTATCAGCTTAATGGATTTCTAAATGACCTGTTTTATACCTTTAATGGAGAAGGTAATCAATTCTGGCAGAAAACTTTTAACTCTGGTCAATAATGTAAATGCAAGTTGGTGGTCAGATTTTAATGAAATTTTGTACCTTATTGTAGTCAGATACAAAATATTAGATGTATACATGTATTAATTCTGATGATAATAGAATGGAGTTTGTAAACAACCGGGTGAACCATTTCTGATTCTAAAATTGGTAAAACTGTTTTTGCTAATACTTTGCAAATACAAAAATCATATTTTAATGTTGCTTTTAGTGATAAATTTAAGCTTTGATGCTGCACTTCATACAGAAATAACAACAAGTATTTTATTGTACACTAAGATACCAGGTACCGGTATTCTGTTTCCATACATTATGTTTCTACATAATTACGATGCAATTATTGACAAAGTTATGATGTAAACACTGGATTTTTAATTGTTTGAAGAAAAAAAATTAGTTGATAAATGGTGTTAAATGTTATGTAAATTGAATATACTTTCTATAGATAGTACTTTACTTTTAGGAGTTATTATTTATACAATGTATGCATGCTATTTTAGTTCATTAGACTGTATCATGACAAGACAAAATCAAAATATTTGACAAAGGTATTCCTAGTCATTAATTGACAGCAGCCATAAAAAAGCATATTTAATGTTCTGCTTCCTTGATAAATTTTGATTGCAATGTGAATATTCCTGAGGGTTCTTTCTACATGACTATAATTCTTTTATCTTATCGTAAGTGGGAAATCCAATGACTTTAGTATTTGTGGGGGAAAAAAAGATAAAAAATTTCCCGCAAAATTTTTAG
>NW_026859018.1:0-38650 GCF_026571515.1 Ruditapes philippinarum
TTTTTTATTGTTATTATGATGATTTTTATTTTATTATTATTATTATTATTATCATTAATTTATTATTTTTTTATTACTATTATTATTATTATTATTATAAATTATTATCATTTCTTCTTCTTCTTCTTATTGTTAGCATTATTTTAATCATAATTATTATTATCATCGATATTATTATTAATTAATTTTATTATAATTATTTTTATTATCATTATCATTATTATTTTTATTATTATTATTTATGTATATTATAATTATTATTTATCTATTATTATTATTTTTTTATTATTATTATTATTATTATTACTTTTTATTTCTTATTATAATTATTATTATTATAATTATTATTATTTTTATTATTTTTGTTATTAGATCTATTATTTATTTATTTATCTATATTATTATTATATTATTATTATTATTATTATTATTATTATTATTATGTTGCATATTCCCTGCCATTTTATTTGATTTTTGGATTTTATTTTATTCGTATATTTTGTATTATATGTTATAAGCGCCACACCTAAAAGATAGAACACTCTCCCATTTGCAAAGAATGGGAATTATCTCCCATTATAAGAAATTGGATTTTTTTCCCATTTATCAAAATAGGATTTTCTTCCCATTATTAAGATGGGTGATTTCACCCATGGGTGCGTTTCACCCATAATGAAAATGGGAGATTCTAAAAATATTTATATTTCGATCTATATTTTTAGGAAGGAATATCTTAAGTCAAGATTAGTGATTTTTTTTTAAAATAATGGTATATAAATTTTTTTAATTCTCCCGTGATTTTTTTCTCCCATTCTCGTAAAGAGGAAATGAAACCCCACGAAACTCCCACTGGGAGACCAAATCCCCAGTGGGGGAATCGAAAAACCCCATGGGACGGCCAACTTTGAATGTCTCCCCTGCATTTAATTTTAAGGGTATCGTCATTTCAAAGGCCAGGTTTTACTTGACTCTATCTCTATTATTGACCGGGCTTTAAACTTTTTCTCTAATCAATTTAAAAAAGGTAGCTGAGTTTGCGAAAATTCCGGATTTGCAAACTTATTCCGGAGGCTGTTACAACTAAAACAGAAGAAAAATAATTCTATTTTACAATTATGGTGGCCGCATGGCCTAGTGGTTAATGTGTCAGGACTAGTAATCTAAGGATTGCTGGCCAAATGGGTTCAAATCCTGTCAGGGACAAGCTGCTGTTTCCTTGTGCAAGAAACTTTACACTCGTTGCTTAATACTGGTTGATTCCTGGAATGAATTCAAAACGTGTTTCATTATGCTCATACCTTCTAACATGATCAAACCAAAATAAATTCTTACTAATAAAAGTAGTCGTGAATTAAGAAACTGTTAAAAAGATATTGTATGATTCAAGCTAACATTTTGTTTTATAAGTTGTCTTACTTGTTGAAAGGTATATGGTTAGTAGCCTCCATAGCTGGTGCATCAAAACCAAGCAACTGCATATTGTTGAAGAACAGCTGCTTCATATCCAGGGTGCCGTTGTCAATGTCCATGCTTATACTTGTGTTTTGTGACTGTATTCTCATAACAATTCCAGTTTGATATTAGCCAAAGTTCATACTATAACGTAAACCTGTTGTATAAATAAATTAATATATTTTTCACTTTTTTTACAAAATATAAATCTAGACAAAACCTTAATGTTAACAATTTCCTTAAACTTAAAGGTGTATTCAGACTCAGAAATGCAATCATTTTTATTTTTTAAAAGCTTTTTCTTTGTATCATCCTTTTATAGTTTTTAAAAAGTTACTCAATGACCATTTACCATATAAGGTTTTGCTTACATTTTGCTACCTTTATCACAAGAAGTGGCCCTTACTGCTAGCCAAAAGTTCTAGCCATATGCGAGTCATGTATGACTAGCCTATAGGCTCTGTTAACAGTTAAGGTTAGCTGTAAATGTAATGGATTTTTAAAATAAATATTTATTATAAATCTATATAAAATAGATCATTATTTCACATGTGTGGTGGTCACTGACCTAACCAAAATATAGTGGTGTTTGACCTTGGTGAGATGGGACGTCCCAGTATTCCCTCAGTCCACATCCTGGTTTCCTGTTGAATGGACAAGCAATAAACTGCTCAGATTAATCTATCTGATTACATCCGTGTGTCAAAGTATCCAAAGAACTTGAACATCTATGTAAGTTTGTTATACCATTATAGATTTACTATAATGGTGGCAGCGGTGATTCAATTCTAGCTGCGGCCTGTATTTTTAAGACGCTACCAGTCTTCGGACCCACTTAGGTTTTTGTACCATTGTGGTTTCTAATTAGGATATTTGATACCGGTATCATATTTTTTTTCTTCTATTGTTGTTCCAAAACCTAGCAATTTTTGAAAGAAAATTGCAGAGGAATTTTTAAGAGTGATATTTTCATAATATTGCTTATTTTCAGGCAGAAAGAGGTGTGATATTTTTTATATTGCATAATTCAAAGAGCGATATTTTTTTTAAATATTGCTTATTATAGTTACTGTAAGGCACAATATTGTAGTATTGTGCAGGTGTGTGGAATAAAATAAATTTTATTTCGGAAATTGGTTTACAGTAACGGTAAGTGGTACTTTGCATGACCTGTAATTGCCTGATATTTTTAATTATTTGTAATAAAAATATTGTAATAAGTAATTATTAATATGGCAATGGCGATGGATAGGTCAGACACAAAAGGCCCCCACACCATTATAGTAAATCTGAGGTTGCGATTAATTTTGCTTCCGAGGACGAGTTGGTTAAAATTCCGGGGGTTAGTAAGAAGGTTGCTGCTATTCTCCTATCTATAAGGGGGGCTGGCGGTGATATCACAGGCGACATATTGTCTGCAATATGTTGTAAAAAGTTTACGGGTGAGGAATTAGATATGATAGATTTTTCACCAAATCAGGCTTTGGAAGAATCCCCTAGGAAAAAGGAGGCTTTAGAGCATCATACTGAAGCTTTTAAAGGGGAAGGGTCCTTGGATAAGTCATTTAGGTCCTTGGATCAGTCATTTTTAGACTTTTCGGAACCAAAGCCTGGGGCAGTAAAGCCTGATGTGGCCAGAGGGTCAGCTGGGGTGAAAAGCACTTCAGTATTTGGGCGTAGAGAAGGTAGACCTGTGATGGGTGGGGATAGCATGGGGTATAATGGGCATATGTTTACCACACCTAGGGTTCCCCAGGCTATTCCTGCTGATTTTGGGTCTGAGCGGTCTCTATGGAAAGAACAGGGGACCACCTCATTGGGGGATAATGAGTTTGAGCCATTATCTCATGGGGGATGGGAACCAGTTTATCCTGTAACAGCCAGGTCAAGACTATCGTTAGATAAAATGCCCACGAATTTAACATTTGATGGCAATGGCAGTTGGGAAGCTTTCATTTTTAAGTTTTCCAGATATGCTGAGATGTGCCAGTGGTCAAATGAGGATAAACTGTGTGCGTTGTGCTTGACGTTAGAGGGCAAAGCTTTAGATTATTATGTAATTTTACATAATAGTGGTGAAGTGCAATCGTATGCTTCTTTATACGATAAACTGGAGGCTCGGTTTGGTGACCAAATCTCACCAGAGGCAGCTCAAGGGCAATTTTATCAAGCTTTTCAAAACCCGGGCGAATCTCTTGATGATTTTGCAGACAGGTTACGTGCCTTAGCCGATAAAGCCTTTCAGGGGGTATGTGCCCAATTTATAACAAGTCAGGTTATAAGTAGGTTTTGCCATGGTTTATTAGACCAACAAGCTGGGTTCCATGTTTACATGCATGATCCATCCACGGTCGAACAAGCCAAATTATTGGTCCGTAAGTACCAACAGAGCCATGAGGCCATTTTTGGTAGGAGCAAACGCAGTGAAAGGTGTGAAGGAAAGAGGGTTTCTTCAGTCAGTACTGATAGTTATGAAGTTCATTCTGATGAAGATAACTCTTCTGTGACTTGGGAAACTGTGATAGAGGCTATTGAGGAACTTGAAGATAAGTTTGAGAAGGCTTTCACAGTTGATTAGGCTAAGGTCAAAGGGTAGCCCTAAAAGTTTATAAAATGCTTTTAGGTGTTTTAAGGCTACAAGGTTGGGTCGATATCATGTTTATTCTAATATGTGGTTCTTCTAATCCCAAAGGGGGGAAGGGAATTGGATAGAATAAAATGTAGGATATCGATCTGGGGAAAATCAGGTTGTAAACATGGTGTTTGGATCCAGGGTGCCATGTAGGAAATCAACTTGAGGGAAATTCCTTGTAGTTGGAATAAGTCTTGGGGAATAAAAGCCTGCCTCTTACCAGTTAGTACTGGTGGGGGTGAGGGTAGCTGCAGATAGGAACCGCCATTGGGGTAATTAAATTTATCTGGTGGTTAATCAGAGAAGAACTACCATGGGGTAATTTAATTTATCTGGTAGTTTAGCTGATTGCATACCATAGACTGATCACTCATATAAGGTGGTTTATTGGTTTTGGGAGCCACAAGGTAATTTGGCGGGATGGTTGAAGGATCTATCCTGGTGTAAGTTGCTGCAGCACAGATCAAATCGTAATCATGGTAAAATGATGTAATGTCTAGTACCATGTGGGAAATCGATTTGGGGCCCAGAACAAATCGTAATCATGGTAAAATGATGTAATGTCTGGTACCATGTGGGAAATCGATTTGGGGTAAATTGCCTTGCGGTAGGTGTCAATTAGTATATGATGGCCCATGAATTGGGGGATCCTTTATTGACGATGTAGATGTGGTGCTATTGGCAAGTAAAAGATCACTTGGGTCACTAAGGGTCTTGGGAAGCCTGCCAGGGAAGGAACCAAAATCTACGGGTTTCAGGTTAAAATCGCATCTGTCATTGAGTGTGTTACAATCAGTCTTGGTAATTAGGAACCTTGGGAACGAATCCAAGGAGTGTAAGCTCATTATCTAGGAATCATCTTAGTAATAATGGGTTGCGAGCTTATTGGTGATTATGTTTCAAAAGGCCCTAGAGTCCATTCTGGTGTTATTTTCAGAAATCTGAGTCCCAGAACTGAGATGTTTGGTAACAATATAGTCACCATTAAGAGACGGTTAGCTCCCATATAGACAAGCAAGTTGCATCTGGTCAGTTAAGTTCACTGCTATGTAGGGGGTCACCAAGCACGCAGTTCCCGTCTCTTCTAAGCTAGATGACCTATAATGTCATTTGGTAGGTTGCTTGTTAGGCCGACAAGCAATTTATATGACAGTTTGTATGGGATCTATTTGGATGCAGGCATCTGTTAATAGTGATCATTACAAATGTTAGTACAATATTGGATTGCGTGGTTGGGGGTTTCTTATGGCAGAAATAGAATGAGCATCTTGCAGAACTGAAGTAGTAATTGTCATGATGTTATCTGTTAGGTTGAGCTCTTGAAATAATGTCAGAGTTATAACAGTTATCAAAGGAAATGTGTTGTCTTTTTGGGAGGTAAGAATATAAGACTGGAGATTTATGATTCATTGTGGTTATTTAATGTGGTTTCACAGCTTGTGGGTGAAGGTTACTTCTTGTTGGTTATTGAATATAAATCTGAGTTTGGATCGTTTATTGTCCAGATAAGGTCTTATATTGAGGGATTGGGGTATAATCCTCAGGATGCTCATGCTGTTAAGCTGGTAGATGTGATAGGTGTTGCGGTAGTCTCTAGATATAAGCTGCATATCCTTGCATCTGAGTGTGAACCAGTGCATGAGTGGGTTAGAGTGTTTTGGCAGTAGTAAGAGATAAGTCTTCAGTGAATCAATTAGACCTGAAGGAGGTTTTATGTTTGTTGGTGATTGTTAGAGACTAATGTTGGTTAATTCTTCTCAGGGTGCTACTGGTGACAATTCATTCTAATAAATTCTAGTGGGCTGCTCAGGTTAATGAGTGAGTCGTAGAATTCTGCATCGTGGGCTGCTTAGGTGATTGAGTGAGTCGTAGAATTCTGCATAGTCGGCTGCTCAGGTAATTGAGTAAGTCCTAGTGGGGCTGCTCAGCTGATCAAGTCATAGCTGAGCTGCTCAGGTGATTGGTTTATGATAATCACCTATTTGGTACATGTACTAGAGCAGGGTACAGTACCAGTACTGGTAAGGATCCAGGAAATCATTCAATAGGCTCGTATTGAGTGCTGGATTAGATACTAGAAAGGTCTTATCTGGCAGCCAGCCTTTTCAAATAGGACGGGGAGGAGTGTGGTGGTCACTGACCTAACCAAAATATAGTGGTGTTTGACCTTGGTGAGATGGGACGTCCCAGTATTCCCTCAGTCCACATCCTGGTTTCCTGTTGAATGGACAAGCAATAAACTGCTCAGATTAATCTATCTGATTACATCCGTGTGTCAAAGTATCCAAAGAACTTGAACATCTATGTAAGTTTGTTATACCATTATAGATTTACTATACATGTATTCAACTTATTTTCTTCAGGTGATACATTACTCTTGTGTTTTTCTAAACCTTATAACAACATTATAAAACACATACTTTCCCTTTCTTTCTACAGTAAGAAAAAGCATTGCTTAGAGCTGTCATTAAAACATGGCTCCACTATACTCAGGCTTGCTAGTCAAACAAAATAAAATTCAAAATTTTACAGAACTTGGGATCCGTACTTTGTTGATTGGTCGATATAGGAAACGTGAAGTACATTGATAATTCAGATACTATCTATCTTCCACTAATGTCAAACCCCTCGCTGGGACATAGACATGACTGCTCATCAAAATTGCAAGAAAGTTAAAGAGTTGTTTAAAATGAGGATAAAAGAATATTAAAAATGTTAAAAACAGTTCATACTAATTGTTACATGCAGATGAAAATAAGCCGAAGTAACATAAGTCATGTCAATGAAACGCAAGGAAAGAGTAAGAAAGTCCTGTCAGATGAATTATTATAACGAAATATAAACATTATCCGCTAAAACCTACATATCCGAAAATATGGACAAGTTGCACTGAATTCAATACTTTTACGAACAAAGAAAAAAATAACATAAATAAAATTAGTTCTGTGAAAAGATGGGGATGCAATCAAGCATAATACTTACGGCTGAATAACTGACTGTGTTTAGTGAGGATATTGCACATATTTATTAGAATTTTGCATTTTGAATTTGTTCTGACAAGTTGAATAACGCCGCCAACGGTGCAGGGTAAAGACTGTCTCGTGCAAATCGTTCACGGAAGTAGATCGTCACTAATGACACAAATTTTAGACAAACAGGTAATTTTTCCTTAATTCTGCAAAAACTTAATAAATTGAACCTGTCATACTGAGTGATAATATAAATAAAAGTTGTCATGATAACTAAAATGTAAATGTTGCATGTCTTTTCTCTTATGAATAACCTTTATAAGTAAATTAAAAAATTCACATGAAATTGTTTCAAAAGGCTTAATCTGATAATTGCCCCTCAGAGAGAAGAGGGAAAATTCTATGAAGATTTTAAAATCATTAAAATGTTTAAAGTGTTCATTTTTTCCTTATTTATTAAAAAAGAAATACAATGTATTCTGTTTTTATGTGAAAAATAAACTGCTAATCAGCTAATTAAATAATGACAAATTAACATGGATATTGATTCAATTATTATTCTCTTTTCATTATAGAATTTGAATAAACTCACAAGATGGACAATTTAACATAAGGCAATATGGCAGAACGCACATATGGCGGGGCTAGGAAAATATCCATAAATAGTCGTCCAAGATCTGGGTCAAAATCACAGCGGCCAGCAAGACGTAGACATACCCCTACAAGCAATGCAGTTATCTTTCCAGACCAGCCTAAACATCGTTCAACAACAAACTTTTCTTTGTTCTCAAATAATCTTGTTGCTAAAAAACCGCCTACAACTCAGGCCGCAAAACTAGCACAGGTTTCCGCACGGAATCAACAGCTTGTTAGTCATGCACCAAGAGCCAGAGCTCAGGCCCGGGCCATTAGATCACCAACTCCTGTAGAAGAACCCACGTCACTGGTAACTGATAGCTCCCATCCAGTACGTTCTTTGGGACGTTCCAGACCGGCTAAAACCGATGTTCTGGTGGTAACAGAAGGACCCGTTGTAACAGATCTGAGTCAATATGACACAGACAATACGCGCCCAAGATCGCAATGTCACTCATCTACGAGTTTTTATAGTGAGGCAGGAAGTAATAATGATGTGTTCCAATTCCAATACCTTCCAGATGACTGTAAGCTGAAAGTGTTTTCATTTCTGTCCATTCATGACAAGGGGAGATGTGCTCAGGTTTGTGTGGCAGGTTTTAGATTTGTGTTTTTTTCTTTCTTTGTGACCATGTGTGGTTAATGAACTAATTCCAAATGGCTAAAATACCTTTTTTTCTCCGAAAATGTTGACTGTTCTTAAAAGGATGAAAAGAGAGACTGGATTATGATTTATTTTAGTTTTTATGCTAATGTGTATTTTAAAGTTAATTACATGTATAGTAATTTCATGATTAAATTTCATGTTCACATTACTCATGTCACAGGGTGAGAAAAATTTGCAGCCTGACCAGGACTTGAACCAAGGACCTAAGAATACCGTACCACAGCTCAACCTAGTACTGAGCTATCCGGCCGCTTACACATCCTTTCCCCTAAATAGTGAACATTCTGAACCATGACACTTGCTATAAGAAGTTATAAAGCTTCTTTGTATATTGGTGTCATTTCTGTAAATTTAATTTGAAAAACTGGTGGATGTATTTTTATATGAATATGACAGTTAACTGGTCATATGATAGTTAATTGACCATATGATAGTTAACCTGTCATATATGATAGTTAACCAGTCATATGATAGTTAACCAGTAATATGATAGTTAACCAGTCACATGCTAGTTAACTAGTTATATGATGATTAACCAGTCATCAGTCATATGATAGTTAACTGGCCATAATTTATGAAAATTAACTTGTCATACGATAAAGATCCAGTCACATGATAATCATTCATATGATAGTTAAACTGTAAACCAGTCTTAATATAATCATTTGACTATTTAGCCTTTCATTACATAAACAGTTCTTATAGATATAATAATGAAAGGCTTTATATTTTTCCTTTGACATGATAGCTTTTGAAATTTTGCCCTTATTTTAAACAAAAGTGTTTTCATCATTGAAGAATATTTCAATTAAAAATGTATAAGTAATTGGTATAGGTTGATGTTTGCAACTGCATGTCAGTGCATAATTTGAATTCTAAAATCAAAAAAGTATTTAAAGTCGGGCTTTTATTCGTGGTGCTTTTATTTTTGACTCAGATAGTATCTCAACATACCAATCTAATACTTTCTTCTCCAAAAGGTTTTAGTTCTTTTAAGTGTGTTTGCACTAAGTTTGTTGTTAAACTTTAACTGACCAATATTTCAGGTTTGCCTACACTGGAATTCATTGATGAAGACGTCAAATGTTTGGTCGCATGTTGCCTTCAGTGACTTCCCATTCTGGTGTATAACGACAGATGAGCACAACTGTATCGGTAATTGCTATATTCGATACAGAGTACGTGTAAAACAGTTTTTATCCTACCTCAAAGACCTGCGACCAAAGTTACACAGTCTTGAATTCAAATTTGATATTGGTGAAAAAGCAGACGGATTTCTTCAACCGCTAGAAAATCTGATTGACAAAGCGAACACAAAAGAATTGAAGTATGCAAGCATGAATTGGAAAGAAACTCCAATGCGGCCATTTTGGACTGACTCTGCACGAGAAACTAGGTGCGATGAGGTCATGCAAAAGCATCGCCTTCGTCAAAGGCATTTTGTCTCGTTTTTTGATATGTTCACATTGCAGTGTCCTAAAGTCGAAACCTTAGTTGTTCCATTTGATTGGTCAGACAAAAGTGTTGATTGTTTACTGCGACTCCAAGGTCTACGTAGTCTTGTATTAGAGAAATACTTTGTCTTTCAAAAACTTTGCCAAGATCTCATTGACAGGTTGCTCATTGGATTACCATGCCTTCAGCAGCTTATGTTGGAAGTTTGGACACCTAGCGGGCATGGTCTCGTCTTTTTTGGGCTTGTGTCAAAATCGATCGAGTACTTAGATATCTCCCAAAGTCGTGGATTTTATCTGAATACTGTACACTTACCAAAACTGAAAACATTTCGAGTGGCTAGACATCCTTGGAATGGCCCTCTAGTGTTAGCAGATAGAGTAAATGTGCCTTGTATATATGATGTGTTAGCGGAAGGTAGTCCCAAGTTAGAGAAGATAAATGAACATTATCTCAAGCCCACGTGGAGGGATGGAATTTATCAGACTTTAGAGGAAGTGCTCAAAAGTGTATGTTCTTGTAAGAGACATAAATCAGGCTGGGCAATGTAGGCATTATTATATTTGGGGGGAAATTTGTTGCCAAAACATTTTTTCAGTATTATGGATTTATAAGAGAGAGTTTGCTTCATTATTAAGATTTAGGTTGTTTAAGTTAAGACTTTGAAGTGCTGTATATTTTTTTTAGTGATACATTGAAATGTAGGTGGGGGTTTGTTCTTGACCTGAAGATGACCTCTAATGGTTTTGAGGTCAGTAGGTCAAAGGTCAAATAATTTAATTGTTATAAGATAGTCTTTGAAAAACAAAGAAAATTGTTCTATTTTGTATTTGGACATGTTTAATTATATAAGATAATCCTTGAAAAGGAAAACAACTACAGTTCAACCTTTGTAGAGCAAAACCCTTTGGGTGTCAAAACATTTTGGTTGTTTTTGCTTATCTGAGGTAACAGATGTGCCAAAGAAAGCAACACATTTGTCTAAAGGATAAGTGGGATATTTTAATCTACAGGCTGAAATAAGAACTTTTCAGTTGATGATATGGATTGCAAATCTTTTAATATGTAAACCCTGTGCTGAGAGGTGTTTCTGTATAATATGTTTAAATATATCATTGTGAAGTGTTACTTTGGAAAAAATGATACTGTTGTTGTAATGAGGTGGTTGTTCTACAGAGGGTCACTATGTAGAGATTGTACATGTACACTGACTTGTACTGTTTTAGCGTAAGTCATTGTAATAAAGTAAGTGTTGTTATTGTTTTTTTTGTGTTAAGACTAATTGTTATTACTTTGTATATTAAAGCTGCATGCCTCCAGATAAACTAGAATATGTTAAGAAAATTAACCAGGAGAAAAATGTACCAAGATTTTAAGAAAAGTAAAAATATTCACAATACAAGAAATAATACATAATAATGCAATGTTATTTGCAATTGATAACTGATTTTGCTGTATTTATCACAATATTTCTGCTGCGTTACTAATGCAGTAAGGGCTGTTTTGCATATCCTGCCCTTTTTTTAAATAATTTTCAAAGATCTTAAGTGCTTTTTGTAATGTAAAATTTACTTCCTTTGTTCGCTTGACAATATTTTATTTTTAAATACATTTTCAAAATTTTCACCAAAATTAACATGAATCTGGAGGCATGTGGCTTTAATGATTAAATGCTTAGACAAGTGCAATTTTTATGAATCTTTGCCTTTTTAACATATTTTTTGTTTATGTTTATTTTACATTTTTGGAGGAAGTTAAAAACAAATTTTTAAGGATTTATATTTTATATGTTCTTTCTTTTTTTTATTATTCAATTTTTACTTTAATAATTATCAATTATTAATCATTGATTTAACAAAAAAATCCCAGAGACACATGGGATGAGGATCAAACCTCTGATCACCAGCCTAAGCAACTTCATGACTGTACACGTCATTGAAAAAAACAACAAAATTTTCACAAACTGGAGTACGATTCTTTACCAGATTAGTTCAAATAAGTTTTAAATAGTTGGTTGAATCGTACTAAAGTAGCTACAATGGATGAATGCCATTCCAAATTTTCAGCTCTTTAGGGTTGATCATTTAATGCCACATACAATAGCAATAGAATATTTCAGTCCGATCACTTATAATGTCTATTTTTGTTTGTTTATAAGTAGAGACACTCTTGGTAAAACATTGTACTTTTTGTGATTGTATTTTTTTTAAATTTCTACAGTATATCGAAGGATTGACTTCGAAACTGTTGTACGTCATTCTTCATTTCATATAAGTTACTGAAGTTTTGCAGTCAACCCTTCATATTTAGGCAGTTATAGCTTTGCTTCCTTTAAAAAACTATATGAGCCGCTTAAAAAACCCTATTACAAGTACAGATACTGATAGCGAACAGCATGGATCCTGATCAGACTGCGCAGATGCGCAGGCTGGTCTGGATCCATGCTGATCGCAAACCCATAATGTTGGTTTTGTCGTGACGCGGCTCATATTATCTTCAAGGCCATGGAAGGCAATATTCTCATAAAAGCTACCATGTGATCTCGTGTTCTAATAAAAGATACTTAGACTCTTACTTAAAGGCCCATTTAGCCACAGAATTCTTTTATTTTCATTTCTTGAACAATTTTTTAGCTGTCGTATTTCCACAAAGTTACTCATTGGCCATTAACATTTCGTCTGTCACTTTTTGGCACTAAGTACAATTGTTGTTATTTAGTTTCTTTTTGTATGAGGATGTCAAATACTACTTTGTTCATGTTTTGCTACTTTTATGACAAATAATTAAACAATCCGAGCAATTTTCTTCAGGTAACAAGCATCTGACATACTCTAAAACTATTATTTAAACATTATTAAACCCATGTTTGCCATTTTCTAAAACAGTAAATATTTATTTATTAGTAAGGCATAATGTGCCTTTCAACAAAAAGAAAAAAATGAATTCATAATATTCAGTTTTTAGTATCTAAAGCTCTAACCAAGTGTATACATGTATAATACTTTATTTACCTTGCTTGTTTTTTTAAGTGAATGATATTTTATTGTTGAAAAACGTATCTATGGTGTAGGTAATTGCAATAATTAAATATATCGCCACCGTAGTGCAGTAAAGGGATAAATCCCTCTAAATTTAGTAGGAGTTAACCAGTTATTGCACTAAGGTGACAAATTATGTTCCTATACACAATACAATGCACAGTTTTATCCCAGGAATAGTCATTGCTCACTGTGTGCAGGCTAGTCAATTAGTGTTAGTAATTGTAGTATGATTTGTTTTGTATTTTTAGCTTATCTGAGCATGAAGTGCTGGGATGTGAGCTTTTGTGATAGCATGGTGGCCATCTTGCAAAGTCTGTCTTGTTTTATTATCAACAATATCTTCAAACAAAATCTCTTGAATCACATGGTTTTCACAGAATTTTGTTTAGTTTGATAGTGTAAAATAAAGTTATAAGCTTATAAACCACTCTTGTGTTTGTTCCAGGCACCAAACGGTATTGAGCAATTTGTTTAAAGTTTCTTGCTCATGAAACAATCGTCTGCCCCTGATGGGCTTTGAACTCATGCAGCTAGCGATCTTGCTTCTGTTTCATGATAGAGTTTAACCGGCAGTAATGATCCTTAGGTAGACCTCTGTAGAAAGTTATATGCAAATATGTAAATGAGTACAGTCTGATGCATAAGTAGGTCACAGGATCTTCTATAGATCTTTTCAGAACTACAATTCCAGAAACTACAATAGACATTTGACATGTAGCATCATAGTTTAAATATTTTTGCATAAAGTATTACCAATTTGACCTCTTATATAGATCATGCCTGTTTTGTCATTGCACCCAGTGTGACCCAATGACCTACTTCTGCGTCAAAATTTTTTGACCTTTATATACCTCAGGTGAGTGATATAGAGCCATTATGGCCCTCTTGTTGTTACTACTGACTATATTTCATTGTGTCCTATCTTTTGTACTGTACTTGGGAAGTTTACTTGAATGATTAATACTTCTGCTATACTGAATGGGATTTTGATGAAAACATAGCCTTTTCTTCTAGTTTCTTTTACAGATCTATTGTCCATTTAAGTTTTATCAAATTAAATAGCAATAACTTTTTTGTGGGATACATGCCAATTTTTGTGACGTTTCTGGTTTAAAATCAAGCACTTTTTGGGATTTATGTCAATTATTCACAATGACCCTTGTTGAATATAAGTCAATTTAAACAATATATATATATGCTGAAATTAAAATGTGCTTGTTTGGCTGTCACTTTTTGCTAAATTAAATTGTTTTTGTCCAGATGTTAAATTGCTAAAAATGTGCTTGTAATTGAATCACATTGCTAAAATTACAATATGTTTATCCTGAAGTCACATGGCTTAAATTTAAATGTTCTTAAATGGCTGTCACATAGCTAGAATTAAGATGTCACATGGCTAAATTTGGGGTATGTTTGCCCTGCATTGCCTTTGCTGCCGCTAGCAATAGGGCAACCTTTCATTTCTAGCACTTCATGTTTTATGGATATTATGAATGAGCAATATTTTGGGGTTTTTTTTCTTTGAAAGGCTGGTCCTTCTTGTCTGTTTTTGTCATTTGTGTTCTTTGACTTCTCTTCATTTAAGTTTGTATAGCAATTTTGATTATTTTGTCATGGCACTTTTTGTGGCATTAAATTGAGTTTGTTGTTCACTGCACATGTCAGAATTATAATGTATATGTATTAGGCAATGATTCATAGCAGGGTCTTTCAAATTGAATTCTATTTGAAAAACCCCAAGTTCATAGCAAATAAACTGACAAGTGTTTTCAAACATTTATATTTTAATTTGATAGTAGATGTACATAGAAGTAAGATGACGTGTAAAAACAAGCATTTCTGTGATTTGATAAAGGAGAATATTATTTAAATGGCTTTTAAAATGGCATAGATGTATGATGAATGTTTGTAGATTTTCAAAAAGATTACAAAATAAAATTTTAATATAAGAATATTATTAATTGGTTTTTAATATGGCATAGATGTATGATGAATATTTTTAGATTTTCAGGAAGATAAAATAAGACATAAATTTAGGGGTATTCAGCCACTGTGCTGTGTGTTTCGACTTTTTATATCTTTAATTAAAGTGACAGAATGATGGCCATAAGTAAATATCACTTTCTGATTTAAGAAACATCAACACCATATTGCATTGCGTGGAAATGAATTGATCGATGTGGAAAGAACAGCAAAAATTTTATGACCTAGTTTATAAACAAAGTTTGTTTGTTTTCAGTTTAAGGTCATGAAATAGCCACTGAAGTTTAAAAATAAATTGTAAAATTTTATTGACATGGCATCAGTCAAACTTTAAAATCATTAGACGCTTTTATAATGAGACTCAACTTAGTTTATGTGTCAATAATAACATTAATTTAGATGTTTTATTTTAGTTTATTATAGTTGCTATATAGATGTACTGATTTTTGTAGGTGTTTGTACTTTTTGTAACTGTTTTGATCATTGATTGATACATGGCATTAAAGCTTATATTTCTTGATTATGGTGTCAATTCTTTGTGAACGTTAAGTTCTCAATCAGACGGTAAAGTGGAGGAAGAGTTGTGAGGGGGAAAAGAAATGGATTAATTATTCGGAGGTCATATATTTGAGGTACATGTAATTCTACTGGCGTTTTTCAATCCACACATGTACTAATACTGGTTTTGAAACCCAGAAAGCATCAGGTTCGACATAAAAGCGATAGGTCTGGGCCCCCAAAAATGGTTTGGTACAAAAGGAAAAGCAAAGAAAAAATGGTTTGATATCTACTGTTTATTCCTTTACTTCAACACTTGAGTAGTGAAAGTTTCTTAACAAGTGTTCTCATTATGCCTGGGACATTATACCAGGGACGGTTCAGATCATAATGGGAATAGTATAAATTACAGCACGTTTATTTCTTTCATTGCAGCCAACAATGTGAAGACAACTGTTGCAAAACTGTATTGGCGAATTTTACAATAACAAAATGACAAACCTCATTGCAAAGACCCGGCATAACCTCAAAAGAGCATTGCAAAAGGGGCAATGTATTTCACTCACCTATTTTTCAGCCTCTTTTCATGAATGTAGTCTTGCGCATATCATATCATACAAGCTGGATATTAAACAATAATTCTGTGATTCAAGACTAAAGAACAAAAATACTTGGTTTGCATTTTACAATAGACATATATCCCAATGAACTGTGCATCATCTGGCGGCTTAATTAAGCAGTACTAAATCTTTATCACTCTAAGGGTATTAGAACCAACTGGATCCGCGTGATTCATTTCTTGACATTATAAGTTATTTTTTCTTGCATTTTTATACCCCCTGGCGTTCATCCGTCTGTGTCCGTCCGTCCGTTAGCAATTTGGTTTCCGGAGCATAACTTAAGTTCCATTTGGCCCACAATATTCAAACTTCATAGGATGATTGTCCATATTGGGTAGAAGACCCCTATTGATTTTGGGATGACAAGGTCAAAGGTCAAGGTCACTATGACCTTAAAACTGAAAACAGTTTATGGAGCATAACTTAAGTTCCATTTGGCCCACAGTGTTCAAACTTCATAGGATGATTGTCTATATTGGGTAGAAGACCCCTATTGATTTTGGGGTGACAAGGTCAAAGGTCAAGGTCACTATGACCTTAAAACTGAAAACAGTTTCCATAGCATAACTTGAGTTCCATGTGGCCCACAGTGTTCAAATTTGATAGGATGAATGTCCATATTGGGTAGAAGACCCCTATTGATTTTTGGGCCACAAGGTCATAGGTAAAGGTCACTATGACCTTAAAACTGAAAACAGTTTCCGGAGCATAACTTACGGTCCATTTGGCCAACAGTGTTCAAATTTGATAGGATGAATGTCCATATTGGGTAGAAGACCCCTATTGATTTTGGGTTCACAAGGTCAAAGGTCAAAGTCACTATTACCTTAAAACTGAAAACAGTTTCCGGAGCATAACTTAAGTTCCATTTGGCCCACAGTGTTCAAACTTCATAGGATGATTGTCCATATTGGGTAGAAGACCCCTATTGATTTTGTGGTCACAAGGTCAAAGGTCAAGGCCACTATTACTTTAAAACTAAAAAAAGTTTCTGGAGCATAACTTAAGTTCTATTTGGCCCACAGTGTTTATAGGATGATTGTCCATATTGGGTTGAAGACCCCTATTGATTTTGGGGTCACAAGGTCAAGGTCACTATTACTTAGAAATTGAAAATAGTTTCTTGAGCATAACTTAAGTTCCATGTGGCCCACAATATTCAAACTTCATAGGATGATTGTCCATATTAGGTAGAAGTCACTATTACCTTAGAACTGAAAACAGTTTCCGGGGCATAACTTAAGTTCCAATTGGACCACAATATTGAAACTTCAAAGGAGGATTGTTTTGTGAAGGAGGTAATACTTTATTTATTTCCCATGTCTTACAAATGCTTCATCTTTACTAAAAAAATCACTTTCGGTCATATAATTAATGCTCCGCCTAGCGGTGCTCTTGTTGAAAGTTTTATCACAAAGCCGTTTTTTGTGATTTTGTTTAAACGATATGACATAGACGTGCTTATAAGTTAACATGACGTTAGTATTGCGCTATGAGCGCGTCCATAATGTTAGTTACAAAGAACTTTAACAGGTTATATGGCCAAATATTTAAACGGTTGTTTGTATATATAACCTGAACACATAACTTGTCAAAAATTGATATAACGATCATATAATACTGCAAACTTCAATTTTTAGAAAAAAAATGAAATTATTTCAAAAATTGACAACCGTGTTTATAGATTATATAGACATCAAGATTATCCAATGAAACGTGACGTTACGAACGTGCACTATTATAAAGAGCTTTATACTGTACGTTTGTAACGTCGTTTTTCATTGGATAATGATAATGAATAATAATTGGATATACACGGCTGCTGTCGATTTATAAAGAAATTTCGCTTTATTCCTCTAAAAATGATGCTTGCTGTATTATAAATTCGTTATAAATATTTCTGACAGGTTATATAGTATTTAAACACCCTGTAATGCGTTCCTGAAACCATCCAGTACTAATTTAGTAATGATTGTAAAGTGTCTTGCTTAGGAAAAACAACGGCTTGCCCCTGACGGGGTTTGAACCCACGCAGCCAACCATCGTTTGATAACTAGTACGACGCATTAACCACTCGGCCATGCGATCAGTTAGCGAAACAGTTCCATGATTTTTAATAGTTATGCGAGATGATGGTAACACTAAGCAAGAAGTTGAGGCCACGACAGGTAAACATACTAGGTCTCAAAAGGTAGTCAGTACTTTTTCCTTCAAGTGACCTCAAATCATCAGTTTATCCAATTGTGTACCCTTATTTAAAGTTAAATATTGCTATTGTAAAAAGATTAATCAGATATATGGACAATTGATATACCGGTAGAAATCAATTAAAACACCAAATGTATATGTGCACCTTGTTGCGGTGTTAGACCACATGTGAATGCCTGTCATGAACATGTGGAAATCTGCTGTTGTTTCTAAGTATAGAATTTAATATATGTACTTATTTTATTGACTGGTAGTCGCTCGCAAAGTGGGTCACCAGTTCTATAATTATAAAACATATTTAGTTAAAATCTTAGAGCACCCTCATATTAGTATCTGTTAAGCCTAGATCGAGGCTCCATCAAACCGAGTCTGCAACATTTTCAATTTTGCCGTTTTGGACTTGTGGTTCAGGTGTCTGCCTCTCAACCAAGTGATCATGGATTCGAGCCCTTATAGGGTCAAGGCCATGCTTCTTCTACAAACCAGAACTTGTTGGTTCGAAAGTGATCAATATAAATTGCTAGAACTTGTTTTGCAATTGAGCTGAAATAAAAAATATGTTTAAACCGACATGAAAGGCATTTCTGAAATTACAAAGTCAACTTGAAAGCTATATAAATGAATATGTATAAATAATACGTATCTTAGTAAGCTTAACATTACCATTTAGTGTGTTAGCTCGGGCTGTATTCGGAGTGACCCAGGACACTAAGTGCAGATGCAACAGGGCACTAAGTACAGAGATGCAACAGGGCACTAAATACAGCAATGCAACAGGGCACTAAGTACAGTGATGTTACAGGTCACTAAGTGCAGATGCAAAAGGACACTTAGTACAGAAAATCGTAACACCTCTTCATAACCTTAATTACACAGCATATCCTATATAAACACTTGAGGAATTTTCACATGTAGCATCGACAGGATATAATAACAGTAACCAACACCTACGTCATTTACCTAAAACTAATTAACAGTTCAGGGCAATAATACTTTGTTTTATAAGCACCCCCAGCCGGCTTAAGGACATTTTTCAAGCAATCTTTCCGTATTTTATGACATACTTTTGTTAGTTCTTTGCAAATCATAATCATATATATATATTACATCAGAAGACACTTATATCGCATTAAGGCACATTATGCCTCAGAAATGCTATCATTTTTATTTCTCAAAAAAACTTTTGTTTTTGGTATGTTGATTTGTTTTTGGTATGTTGATACAGTTTCCTTAAAAAAATACTCATTTGCCATATAGCTTAAATATTTTTTGTTGGCAATGGGTATATAAACATAGTGATTTGACTGATTGATTGATTTGATTGATTTTTCTATAGACCGGGTGGTCAAGGATAACCTACGAAAATGCAAGCACTTATTTCCAGTAGGGTCCTTACCTCAGCATACTCTAGAGACAGCTATGAGATACAAGGGAGTCCGAGAACCAGTCCCTAGCTCTTATCGAATAGATCCCTTGGTTCTTTTACATGCCCAGTGTATAGCACTGATACATGCGAGTGATACATGCGAGAATTACCTGGGTTTCTTACCAGTAAACCCCTAGGAAGGTGGGAAACACTGAAAGTGTCTCTGAAAAATCCCAAGTGTGTTACCCGGGATCGAACCCGGAACCTCAGGAGAGACAGTGGTCTAACCAACTGAGCTATCGCGCCACCACAATGTGAATGAGTATTTTGTATGGAAGTCAAGATAATACTTTGTTTACATTTTGCTACCTTTACGACAGATTACTGCATATTTAGCACAACTTTCTTCAGTTGTTGTTCATTAAATATGCTCTTAATCCATTATTAAACCATTATTAAACATGTGTTTGAGATTTCTAAAGAATTGAATTTTTTTTGAAAAAAAAAAAAGGATTCTTGAGGCATAATGTGCCTTTAAGACAAACATAATGGTGCAGTTATGAAAAAAATATTCTTATATCTTATCTTCTGTAATTTAAACGTTTTCAGACCTAGATTATTTCTAAATCAAATCAACTTTGAAAAAAAAATCGACACATTTAATAAATACATTTGTACAATCCTTAATGTCTTTTATTTTGACTAAGGCAAAGTCAACCGTATTTACTGAAATAAAGAAAAAAATGAAAATACATTAACAGATAAACCTTGAAATATGGAATCAACATAAAGTTCATGTTGGCAACATATTTCAATGTTTACTGTATGAAATAGAAAGTAAGAAACATAACTCTTTTCCCTTTTGAAAACCTCATTGCACGATTTACTTCCCCTTCTGCAACAATTTCCCCCGAGATTGTACTATATTTTTACTGAAAAATAGTATACATTTAATTCCCTTTTGTGTATAATACCTTACCCCTTTTGATACAATTTATTTCCCATTTAGTTTAATATAATACTCAATTTGAAGCAACAAATGATACCTTTTGTTAAGTGAGTTTTGTAAAATAATTTACTCATGTTGTTTATAATTTATTACCTTAACTACACCCAAAAAGCCAAAATTACAATGGAATGTGTATTTTCCTCCTTTTAACTATGAAAAATTATATTTTTATGGGACAATGCCTAAAATTGTTTGTACTTATACGTATTATTGTTTTCAACAATATACTTGCGTGTCATTTCAAGCAATTATAAATATAAAACATTATATAATTACATTTTGTATTTAACTTGAGATGTGTTTCTAAATTTAGTTTTTGTTCCCATATAATATCATTTTATTTCGTTGGGATGAACATTACATCATATATGCTTACGTACACAACAATTAATATAATGGATTTAAAATTATATAATAACTTACATTAAATTGAAATCAATATCTCCATTTAATATTAATGTATCACGAAACTATGGCGGTTGTTTTGTGCCATGATGTACTTTCGCTCCGCGGCGCGAAAAAGCGAAAACACAATAATACGGTAAAATCGTAAATTTGTATAACATTTTGTACTTTGTCGTATTTTCGTGTTTTCGCCGGGCGCCCCGCGGAGCGAAAATACGACATGGCACAAATCAGCCACCACACAAAACAGCACACTACTTTAATAATCTGTTGTTTTCAATTTTTAGGTGCATTTTGATAATCAAAAATCATCATTTACCAGAAAGCTCCTTTAATTATGCAGGGATATGGCGATCCTCTAAAGCTTTCAGAAGACTATGCCGAATACCAAATAATTTCCAAAATTCGTCGGATAGGTACAAAAAATTGCGAATCTTTTGATTCTAGAAAACATCTTCTAAATTCAAGGCTTAAAATTGGTTACAATAAAGATGGCCTGACAAACATAAATAAAACAAGGTTTCAAGGTTTCAAAATTTATTGGCTATCGACATGTAAAATGTCTTTGGCCATATTTACAATAAACATATATGGCAAAGACAGACATATTGTATAATACATACAAAAGCATACAAACATCATACAAAATATTAAAAAATTAATATTTCAATCATTTAAGAAACAGTAATATTTTCCAGGGTATTGTTTCTTAACGTAAAAGCCTCTTTAATCTTTAAACAATTCTCAAAGTTTGTGCGCTATCCTTGATAGAAAAAAGGAACATTTTTTGGCTCATATGGAGGTATGCAACATTAACTGATCAGGATCCATGCTGTTCGTTTACTAACCCTATTACAAGTAGGGAAACTCATAGCGAACAGCATGGATCCTGATCAGACTGCGCGGATGCGCAGGCTGGTCTGGATCCATGCTGGTCGCAAACCCATTATGTTGGTTTTGTCATGACACGGCTCAATATACTTTTTAATAACGATGAAAATCTGCCTGTCAATGTAATCATATCTAAATGAATTGCATAACAACGATAAAATGATATTGTGTAGCATTGCAACTTATTTTAGATGATAAAGGCAGAGAGCATTATATATGCTTTTATAGCTTCCTGTCCGTAAATCATTGTATTTATGCTATGTAAAATTATTTAAAAAATATGTTTACGTGATTTTATGAATCATTGTTATTTGTTAATCAACGAATCATTATTATTGTGAATTATTCTTGTGACTAAGTGCTATCTGTTAGTCGTGTAAATCAGTGTTTTTGTTTGTTTATCGTGTGAATCATTGTAACTTATCAATTTTTTGAATCAGTTTTATTTGTTACTTTTGCGAATCATTTCATTTTGGTTAATCATGTGAATTAGTGTTATTTATAAATCTTGTGAGTTAATCATGTGAATCAGTGTTATTTGTTTTATGTAAGGAATTATTGATATCTCATTCAAATTTTATAAGTCAAAGAAAATGAAGAGAGTCATTTATAACTTAATTTCAGGAAATGGCATACGAAATATTATTATTTGCCACATCCTCGTACATATTCTTATAATGTAGACATAGACGAAAACAATATGAGATTAAACATGACTGTTTCCTTGTATTCCTTTTATAACAACATCTAAATCAGAAGCAACCAATTTGTATTTTGGAAATGCAAAGGTTTTTTTTGCTACTTTTCACAACATGATAAAAAGAAAAGAAGTGTTATACGGCGTCTACAATACATAACCAGTCTTTAAAAATGTTCCGGTCGGGAATTTCGTTATTGAAATAATTTTTCAAATGTTTTATTTCAATTATTTCAATGCATGCTTTTGACAGCTAATATGCACAAGAAGTTATTTTCGTTTTCTATAACGTGCAGTGCAGTATAATTCCATAAAATAATCAAATTAGCAAAACATTTTGGTAATGGGAGTCCCATTGTGAGCAATAAAAATGCAGATTCGGTTTCATTGAGTCCGTTTGTGAGAGATAGTGTAAAGTGTAGGACCCCCACACCCCCTAGCACTGGTATAAGTGGTATGGTATTCAATCCTCAACATTTGAACTTATTATCCCGAACGTCCAGAAAAAAATCAATTTAAACAACACTGAGAAAAAGTTCGGGGCAACTTTTTACTTCTGCATCAAAACAAATACAAGCATCTTTATTTTTTCAAAAGTTTTTCAGTTTTGATGTCCTGTTTTTGTTTCCTTTGCCATACACCTGAGCCACCCTTTGCGTTTTTATAATTAGTAATCCAGTGTGTTTTATATGGATGTACCTTTGTCGATATATATTTTAAATTCACTGCTAGTTTTTGTCTGAGTAAATATGAGGATAATTAATAAAGTACAGAAAACAATTTCCATGATTGTTTAACACTGTCTGTGTAGTCCTTAATAACATATCATACCATAATCGGCTTTGTCACATACGTGACACGTGTCATTAATTCGTACTCCTTCCTCACACACGTGTGGCAATTACTACGTGCGAATTTGTTTTTAGAATACATTATATCATAAAAAAGTAACATAATAACGATAATATTACAATATGAGCAACATGTTTTCTTTGGTGCCGGAAAATGAGCGGGTGACGTGAAGCACAAAATGAATTTCAAAAGTATCCACCTATAAGTCCCATAAACAACAATAATAATGATAAAGATAATAAAAAATAATATGATAAACAATAAATAATGAAAAAAAAACGGATTTGAGAGTTATTGTCCTTCTGTGCTTTCAAATTTCTGCTTTTCTTCTTTTCGGCCGTAAGCTATTTGTTTCAAATTGACTTTCGGTTAATTCACGATCTATTCGCCATTCTTTTCCCGGTATTTACCGGACAAGTAAATGTACTTTCATTTCCTACGTCTATCTGAGCAAATAAAATGACTGGAATGAGTTCTCATTCTGGGCATTACATTGCCATTTCGGAACATCTTGGTTCTAACAACTGAGAAATCTGTACATGTAATATGTTTGCTAAGTCCATACTTAAGCTTTGACAATAATCCTGTTTTAATGAAACACAGCAATGTATTTGCTAAGCAAAGAATCGAGCGAATGAACGAACGGGCGAATGAAAAAATACAGATCAGATAAAGAAAGTAACAAAATACATATAAACAATTAAAAGGTATTAATATACATCACTTTAATATTTACTACATACTTTGTAATACTGCAGGTTTGTAACGTCGCTTTTCATTGGATAATCGTGAGGTTTATACAGTTCTATATACACGGCTGCTGTCAATTATTAATAAATCTCACAAGAAGATACTTGCTGTATTATAAATACGTTAAAAATATTTTTGACATGTTATATGGCTGCATATAAACGGTTGTTAGCAATATAACCCTCGCCTAGCACCTCGGGTTATATTTCCTAACAACTGTTTATATAGGACCATATAACCTGCATTAATATTATAATTATAATACTGCACGTTTGTAACGTCACATTTCATTGGATAAACGTGGCGTTAATATAGTTTTTTTATAATACTGCACGTTTGTAACGTCATTTTTCATTGGATAATCGTGACGTTTATATAGTTTTATATACACGGCTGCTGTCGATTCATGAAGAAATCTTACTTTTTTTCTCTAAAAATGATGCTTGCTGTATTATAAATTCATTATAAAGATTGTTGACAGGTTATATGGCCGTATATAAACGGCTATTTGCAATATAACCCTCGCATAACGGCTCGGGTTATATTTACAAATAGCCGTTTATATAGGGCCATATAACCTGTCAACGATCTTTATAACTAATAATATACACGGCTGCTGTCAATTTATAAAGAAATCTCATTTGTTTTTCTCTAAAAAAGGAAGTTAGCAATATTATAAATTCGTTATAAATATTCCTGACAAGTTATATGGCCTAATATAAACGATTGTTTGCAATATAACCCTCGCCTGGCGGCTCGTGTTATATTCAAGAAATAATATATCCCACACTGTGATTTTATCGCTCAATAACATCACTGTTTGAATTTCATATACGAATACGAATTTTATTAAGCATAAAACAAAATACATTGCTTATAGCCAATTTACAATGATACACATGTACAGTGAGAAAAATAGCAGTTAACAATTATACACAAGTTTTCTGAAGAATACAAGTTAATATGGGAACAAATAATACTTGTACTTATCAACAATATAGTTTTTCAGAAAAAATATCAGATTAAGATATACGTTTATGATTTGCCCAATACAAAAATTTAGCTAAGGCACATATAGTTTTCTTTGAGTCTGACGACAAGATACTATCTAATTTATTCATAGTAGGCCAATGGCAGTAGTATTTTTTAAGATATTTTGTTCGAAGATCTCGGTAGTTGGGACACACAAGGAGAAAGTGGTATTCACTCTCTATTTGCTTCATATTGCATGATTTACATAATCGCTGTTCTCTAGGAATGTTTTCGTATCTACCAGTTTCTATAAATAAATTATGGGAAGAAGTTCGAAATCTAGTTAAAGCAGTTCTATATTTACTTTCTTGGACATAATCTAAATACTTTTCCATTTCAAAAGAATGTTTAAATATACAATATGTTTGTAATCTTGGTGAATTATTGATAGATGCATACCAACTTTGTAGAAAGGTGTCAATTAATCTTTGTTTAATAGTATTATATGGTATATCTATATCAAACTGATTGTCCCAAATATATGAAAAGCCAAGACTTGACAAGGTGTCTTTGATAAAAGAAGCCTAATTGTTTCCGTTATAATTTCGACCAACATCTGTGTCTGACTTAAGAAGTAAATACGTCTGCTTAACAAGTGATGCATCATTAAGTTTAAGTATTTTTGACCAATATCTTACCATGTTAAGTTTTCTAGTAATATGTAACGGGTAACGACCAAGCTCACCATAAAGTGCTGACAAGTTAGTAGATTTTTTAACCCCTAAGACTCTCTACGCAAAATTTAGTATGAATAACTTCTATATCTTTAGCATCGTGCATTCCCCATATCTCCGAATTATAATTCAAAATGGAACCGACTAGAGAATCAAACAATTTACATTTCTGATATGTTGGCAGTTCTATATTTTTAAATACTTTAAACAGGTTATGTAAAGCAAATGAGGCATGTTGAGCTATTCTATTTTGAGTTCTAAACAAATTGCCATTTTTAAAGAGGGTAATTCCAAGGTATTTAAATGATTCTACAAGTTCGATTGGTGTGTTGTAAATATAAAAAATGTGCTGTGTATGCCTGCCTTTTTCAAAAATCATTGCTTTTGTTTTAGATGTATTTATTTTCAAACCCCATGTATTACAATAAGTTTCAATATCCGTTAGCATTGCCTGTAGAGATTCAGGGGATTTAGCAAAAAGTACTTGGTCGTCTGCAAATAAAATGAGAAAAAGCTTAAGTTCGTTAATTGTAAAAATACCTTCTAAATCAGTGTTAATATTGTCTATAAGGTCATTTACGAAGAACATGAAGATCAGAGGTGAGCTCGGATCTCCCTGTTTCAAGCCTATATGAGAATTGAAAAAATCTGAATATGTAGAATTATACCTTACACATGATTTTACAGTAGTGTACATTGATTTTATTGCTTTAACAAATCGCGTGCTAATATTTTCTGCAATAAGCTTTTGCCACAAAAACGATCTATCTATTTTATCAAAACATTTTTCGTAATCAACAAAAATACAATATAACTTATTACCCGAATTTAGAACATTTGATATAACTGCATGAAAAATAAAAATACAATCAGACACTGATTTTCCTTTTTGGAAACCAAATTGTTCACTACAAATTTTATCATGTTTTATTGACCACTTACTAAGTCTATTTAACAATATCTGGGAATAAATTTTCGCAAGAATATTAATAAGTGTAATCCCTCTGTAATTTTTAGCATCATTAACATCTCCTTTTTTGAAAACAGGCGTAATGATACCCTCCCCCCAAACTTTAGGATATTCACTATTAATAAACAATCTATTGTAGAGTTTAAGCAACAATGGAGACATGATATCGTAGGCTGCTTTAAAAATTTCACATATTAATTTATCATAGCCTGGTGATTTATTATTATTTTGAGAAAATATAGCTTCCCGTAACTCGCACTCATTAATTTCTGCGTCTAGATCTTCATCAATTAAGTTATCATTAAATAAAAAGTTTTGATTTTCATTTTGGCTTTCCTCGCCGAATAGTGCCTTAAAATGGTCATATAGTTGTTCAACATTTAATGTATCAGTCTTTTCTTTATCATCTTTATAAGTATTTTTTATGTTTTGCCAAAATTTCCGGGGTTGAGATTTAGCTAAGTTATTTATTCTTAAGCCTTCTTTTATTTTGAACTTATGTCTTGCAGATCGTTTAATTTTATTATAACGCGTTCGCGTATGTATAAAATGGAGGCGATTATCAACTGTATTGTGCCTATTAAAAACATTACGTGCTTTCTTAAATTCCTTTTTTGCCTCAAAGCAATCCTTATCAAACCATTTTTTGCTTAATTTTCCATGTTTATGATTTAAAATTCGCTTTGTGCCGAACACATCGAATGCATTGTCAGATATGAATTGTGAAATATGTTGTACCACGTGGTCTATTGGTTGATCTATGACCTCTTGAGTAAGTTTTAAAATATCGTCATTTCTATCTAAAAGTTGTGATCTAAACAGGGGTATTTTTTCTTCGTCCCACGAAATCTTATCCTCGCTGGGATGAATACCCGATTCTGCTATTCGAGATGTACATTCTTTCTTTTTTACAAAAGTAAATGAGAGAGGAGAATGGTCAGAGAATTCGTTAAAATCTTCAATTTTAAAATGTTGTAATAATTGAAAATCAGTAAAATTCAATAGCAAGTAATCAACGGTACTTAATCCTCTACCTGAACAAAATGTAAAGTTACCCCTGTTACTGTCGCTTAGCAGACGGCCGTTTGCTATTAATAGACCAGTTGTTTGACAGGTATCGAGTAAACGCCTACCATAACTATCAATCACGTGATCTTTGTTTACGCGCGTTGTGATATCACGTGTGTTTACAAATGTCAAATTATGATCCAAATATTTATCAAATTCTATGAAATCAGGTTTGTCTGATGTTCTACTATTTAGATCACCACAGACAAAGACTTTACCTAGATCGCTATATTTCAAGATGTCTATTTCTAATTGTTCGAAAAAATCAAAGTTTACATACATTGATACTTTTGAGTCAACAGGCGGTATATAAACATGACATATATAAACAGGTCTAGAAAAGTCCAATATTTACACACTATCTATAAAAACACACACCATCTATAAAATTATAGATAGTACCATCTATAAAAACACGGATGTGTTCACACAAAGTCATGTTTTTCTCGTGCGAATTATGTGTTATAAGAAATCGTGTACATTTTCATATATAAAACTTGTCATTCCACTTCGAGTAAGCAACATAGCAAGTTTGGCGGTCCTCGAATGCTGCGTTCAAAAATTCAGCCATTTGATACATTTTAAAGTTTCAGAGTACATTTGAATCTTACTTAAAAGTTTCAGGTAAGGTTATTTTACCTTATTTTAGTACATTTTTCTGTAAATTCTTTGCTGCATTAGTTGCTTCTCACGTCAAACGCCATTTTACCGGAAGTGAAAGTGTACATAGACTGGGATACAAAAGGGACGGCTTCTGAGGCAGGCAGAAGCTTTGTAGTAGTGAAATGCTTCGCATGTTGTTTAGTAATGAATATTTTCCTGATTTTTAATTGTTATGAATTATTTAGAGATACAAAAAGTAATACATTATTTCATATATAATTTCTAATAAGCTGGGATTTTTTAAAAAGCCGTGCCAATTCTTATTGCAATGAAATGAGATAGATCTAAGTTACGTTTACCATTTTACCATTTTGAAAATAAGAATAGTTTGTATAGCCTAATAAAAAAATGACTATCATAAGAGTATTTAACATTTTAGTTTAAAAAATTGGTCAATTGAAGATATAGACATAAAAATTTCGTTGCATGAGGGTTTGGGGTATGCCACAGGATCATTTCCAAAAACTAAACATATGTACATGTATGATGTTATGTTCATTTATAAATATATATTTATTTTATCATTTATGAAAAAGTAATTAAATGTGTGAAAAACGGGAAATTAATATTGTATTGTTATAACATGCAAATCATAATAACATGATATATTTTGGCGCGAAAATACGTATAGAGTCTGTTTAAAATATATTGCCAAAATATTGATTGATTGTGAAGAAGAGCACTTATAATTCGTACAGAGGTCATCTATAATTTAAAGCAAAATCTTTGACAATTGGATTTACTTAGCCAAAAATTTGCATGTGGAAATTAAGAAATTAATTATTTTTCAATGTCTTTGTAATGGACCCAAAACGGGTTGGTCTAATATTCATAAAAGATACGCTGACAGTCAAAGACTCGTCAATAAATGAAAATAAACTTACATGCGAGGGCTAGCCACAGACGGGCTTATCAGTACACAAACCCGGTTTTAACAATAATAAGGTCCGATTGGCCACATTATTTATATGTGATTTTAAAAATAAAATGTTTATAAAGGCAATAAAAAAGAATAACATGCATACAATAGTCATGTATATGCAGCACAATAAATATTATTATTTCAATACTTTGTGTGTTTTTTTTAGGTTATTGCTATATGTAAAAACATATATGCATACATAAACCAATTGCATAGTCATTGTTAATACGATTTTCAGATACTATGGCTACCAACAAAAAATGTAGCTGTAAGATGCATGAAGAATTAGCAGGCGACAATGGGACACAGGTCTTCCATATAAAAAAAAGTAAAAAGTTTAAGAAAACCGCTATTGAGGCATTGGTAAATGTTGATATTTTAAGTGATAGAGCAACTTACCTTTGTTGTAAGTGTTATGATTATGGTTTAAGTATAGCACCAACCAGTGATACTAGATATACTTTCGACGAATTCCTGGAAATGATAGAAAATCGTTCTCTATCGAATGAACAGTTACTTAACCTTGGTGCCTCTTTGGGAAAAATGTGTAAAGATAGACTTAATGAATTTAAAAAACGGGAAATTGACTCTGATGTCATAGAAAACTTTGATATAGAATCTGAATTAGGTGACGCTGATCAGTTCCTTGTATATTTTTTGAAAAACTTAAGTGCAGACAGCACGTCAGATGTAAAAGTAATTAATTGCTACGAGCATTTGTGTTTCCTAGGTAATGTTAAATATGTTGGGGCTTTAAACTTTGCCCTTAGTACAATTACGCATTATATGACAGGAAGTAAATCTGTTATTGAACTGAGAAGTAAATACTCCCCTAGTGGATCATACACCACAATAATGAATTTTTTCAATAGAAATAAAAGTGTGGCAAAAATGCCTGAAAGTGATAATGACTGTTTAATTTTTTTCGATAACAATCAAATTATGGCCCGCAATTGGAATGTGTCTTACAATTGTAAACCACTTGTAAGTGTGATAACCACCATGGTGGCACTATTTGCACCACAGAAAACAGAATTACAAAAAAATCCGGAACTTTCCCCCTTTCAATGGCTTTACTGCGTTGGTGATAGTAAACCTATTGCTAACGATACAAATAAAGATGTATTGTTTCGATCTTTTAGAAATAAAGAAATTCAAGAACTTTTTGTTACATTTAAAGATAAATGTGATGAACCTATTATGAAAAAAAGGAAAGTTTGTTTTGAAGAAGACAACACTCCAATTTTTGAAAAGAACATAAGTATTAAACATGACAATTATTACAGTATGGTAGAATCTTGCGTGTCAGGAAAAACAAATGTGTTTATTCTAAACCCTTTGCTTATTAATCCATGCTCATTTAAAAGTCTTGAAACTGTTTTGGATGAAATTTTAAGTATAAATAAGAAATCATGGGTAATTGTTGGCTGTGATGGTTTGCCGTATGTTTTATGTAGCAAACTCATAGACAGATGTTTTATTTGCCCCACGTGTTCCGATACATTCAACAGCAAAGAATCATTCATTTTACATACACGTCAACATCCAAATGATAACATTGATAGCTGTCGTAAATACGGAAATATATTATTAATCCCTGGACTAGGTCATATGGAAATGAATATAACCAAAGCACTTTTTAAACTTTTATGGGACGTTGCTATCAAAGACCTGGCGATAATGCTTGGGTGGAAATCAATAAAAGCTTTAACTGCCTGTCAAGCCTGCACTGACCACCACAAAGCATGGCAGATTCTTCAAATATTTTATCATGGAACAGCTTTGGAAATTTTAAAACCATATATTGAGAAATGTGAAAAAAATAAACTTGAACCTTCAATTTCAGGATTATATGAATACGTTAATTCAATGGACAAATATCCAAATTATAATTTTATGTTCAAAATAGTATTTACATACATTTACGGTTTAAATCTTTTTAGAGCAGCAGTTAGAAGAGGAAATTTCAAAGCTTTATGGGTGGCAATACATAAGTTATCTCCGTTATTTTACGGCTTTAATATGACCGGCTACATGGAAATAATGTTCAGATTTGATAAAATTATAAAGCATGCACCACCACAAGTTTTTGATTTTATATCCAACACATTAAGTTTATCACAGTCTGGAAATGACAGCAAAGCCGAGGGAGGTGATTTTATATTAGAGAGTGCCAACAAAAAAATAAAATCTTGGATGCCCCCTGGAGTACCAACAGAAGAAAGATGGCTGAGAGTCTGTCAAAATATAACTTCTATGGAAAAGGTAGTTTATATGTATAAATCTATTGTCTTATATTGATAACATAATAACAATTCAAAAGATGTTAGACAATGTATCAAAAATTAATAAATAAATAAATAAATTAATTAATTATTTGATAAATAAATAAACAAAAATAAATAAATAAATAAATAAATAAATAGATATTGCAAATCAGTTGAACCAATTTGATTTTTTTTTCTTTAGCATTTGATTAGTAACATAGATAATAACATTTAAATTTATGTTTCAAGGTTAAAAATAAATTAGAATCAAAACTGGGAGAAATGATTTTCGATGACAGTATATACACAAGGTGGGTATTTATATATTTATTTTTTCATCCGTAAATGTTTTTAAACATAATGAAAAGTAATTCTGTAAAAGTAAAGACAATAAATATTTACAGTATAAATTAATTAATATTCATAATAGAATATTTTATTCCTCATATATCTTTTTCAGGAAATTAAAAAATAGTGTCGAAATCATGTACTGGAGGCAGAAATTGAATGACAGTGGATATTTATTTAGGAAAACGCAATTATCATCAATGAACGGAAAACCGCTTGATTCGTTACTTTTTGATTTTGATAAAAAATGTATGGAAAATAAAATTGTATATTACGAACGTTTTCCTGCAAAATTGAAATTGGAAAGAGTATTTATAACTCAAGAAGAGAGAGAGAACTATTTTGATATAACCAATAAAACAACAAAACAGCTACATGAATTGATTGAAGCAACATTAAAGGTATTTACAATATGAATTTTTCTTTTTAAATATACATGTATTTACATCATGATACGAAAAGTAGTACTTATCAAATTTAATTCAATGTCGCAAATTTATAAATTTGCTATATACATTCAAATATAACAATCATGATGAATTTAAAGCAATTTGCTTGCTAAAAATGTGAAATATGTTTTTATTGAAAACCAATCTTAATATAATCTATTGAATTATTTCTAGAAATAATTTCATTTCATGACATTTATGTTTCATTATTTCATACTGATTTTTTATTTATATTTATTACAGGATATAAATGATTATGGAGGAGATGAGGAGTACCAGTCAATGATGGAACAATGGAAAAGGGAGAGGGGTGGTACTAAGGCAGTAATAATTTCTTTTTACAAAGATTTGCTTCTTTATTTGGAGGATGTAAAAGGAAAAGGTAAATCAAATAAATTAAGCTATTTTATTTATGTGCTGGACATAGAAATGGCAGATTTCTTACGAATCCCTTCGTAATTTTCTTGGACTTCCCAAGCAAGCACGTACAGTGCAACCAGTAGTTGCACTGTTCATTGTCGCATGCAATCCATAGGTCTTGCATTTGTGCAGGGTCGTCCTCAAATAGTTTACCGCAAAGTCGGCACTGCTTTTCAGTTCCCTCTCCACCGGTAAATAAAGGACTTCCGTCCGAGCATTGTACTCCAACTGTACATACCTCGGAAACAGTCAATGTGAGTTGGCTGGGGCTCATGTTTCCGTCATCTTAAAACACACACACATATAAAAAAATTATTTTATTTACTACATAATTTCTAAGATATAAATACGAAAACGTATCGTATGTCCCAGATAATTTGTTGATTACCGACTTACCGTTCACGTTTTTTAATATAATACAAATATAATTCTATTGCGTATTTCTATTTTTTCGTTACATTATTATATAAAATTATAATAAAAGTAATCTTATATTGAAAATTAACGTAATATATGTATATAACTATTGAGGATATTTGACATAAACATTACTCAATTATACATTGGAAATTAGTCAAATGAAAACAGCAATGCTCTGTCACAAATGGACCAACACCTGAACCCAAATGTCAACGACACATCCTGTCCTGTCATAATATGTAATTCTCTAGCCTGGAATTTCAATTCAATTCTTTATTCAATATGGATATATAAATCCCAAGAACTATTAATTAGCAGTGTTGGATTAAATTAGTATTAATACATACAACATTGAACACAGTTTATTGAAATTTTGCAACACTTGAACGTTCTAGTGTTGCTAGTTGAAAGTGATCATTTTGATAAAATAAATATTTCAATTCAACATTTTAACCTATGAAAAACTTAACAAACTACATAATTTTTAAAGTGAAATTAATATTTAGTTCATTCATATATCTTATTTATATATTGGCGCATTTATTTAGTTTCATACCTTTTTAAAAATACCACTTTTTCTCTGAGATAGAGTTTTCCGCCTTTTAAGAGGGTCGTCTATGAAAGACATGACAGTTTTCCCACTTCTCCTTCTGGGAATAGTAGGAGCAACTCCTTTTTTATGGTTTGTTAGTCGTTTAGGTTTATCGTGGACCCATTGCTTGTAAAAGAAATAAAAATACATACACTAATAAATATATGACTGAAAACAAATAATTTTATAACTATAATTCATTTCCCAAAATGTTTCATATGCTGTACAGTACTTTAAGAATTTTACATATACGTAGAGGCAAATAAAAATCTGAGTACTTCATGTACTTTGATATGTAAGACGGTAATTCCAGCACTTTGATTTTTCAGCATCAACAGACGATTGCTGAAACCAGGACCAGTCTATTGTAGTCACGTGACATCCGTTGTTGGTGTATACATGTAAGCTGATGGAAGTGGCCATTTTTTAAAAATATCAAACAAAATAACGCATATTATTCAATATTTAGGGAAGGTAACTCGGGTCAAACATTCTATTGAAATATTTCATTTATTGTATATATGCCATTTATTCAAATGCAATAACAGAATGCGTTTCTTTTAAAAAATATTGATAACTTACTGTTTTTGCTGACTGTTCGGATGACATTTTTCGATCGAATTCCGGGTACATGTATTTCGCACGAGAAAAACATGACTTTGTGTGAACACATCCGTGTTTTTATAGATGGTACTATCTATAATTTTATAGATGGTGTGTGTTTTTATAGATAGTGTGTAAATATTGGACTTTTCTAGACCTGATAAACATCGTCTTCAAAGTTAAACAAACCAGCGCTTATCTTAACCCAAATAATTCCATGATTATTTTTTTCTATTACTTTAACAAATTTCTTGATATTTGATTTATAATAAAATGAAATACCTCCGCTAAATCTCCCTTTTTTAGTGTTTGAGGACTTATTACCAAAGATATGTTCTACACAATAATCATTTATATTTAAATTTGAAGTGTCATTCATTGATATCCATGTTTCATTAAGAAAAATAATGTCATATCCAGATATATATTCCAAAAAGTCACAATCTATTAATTTACGCTTTAATCCGTTAATGTTCCATGATATGATGGTTAAATGTTCTTCTTCTTGACCTTTCTAATGTTGAGAACTCACTTCCGGAATATATTCTTCTCCATCTATGAACAACTTCTCACCAACAAATCTAACGTGTTTTCCAGCACCTTTCGCTTTCTTCATTGCAGGATAAAGTGGTTTTCTGGCTTCTCGCAGCTGTTTTGGTAGTTGTGCGCCAATCCCCAATTTTACCGAATTAAGATCTCCAGCATATTCAAACGATCTTGCTCTTATCTTATCCTTTTCTTTAGGGTAGTGAAATTTGGCAACAATTGGTCTGGTGGATTTTGATGACGTCATTCTGCCCATCCGATACGCTCTATCGATTGTAATTCCTTCTACTTCTTCCGGGTCCATTTTCAATTTGTCTGTCATTATTGATTTTACTAGATTTACACAATTTTCATCACTTCCTCCTTCTTTAATGCCATAGAACATAAGATTGTCCCTCATTTGATTCATTTCTATTTCAACTAGTTTTGTGTTAAGGTTTTCCTTCTGTGATTTCAATTCAAGTGTCTCATTTTCTAAGTATTGGCATGATTTTTTCATTTGCTTTATTTCTGAGTTGGTTTTTTTTAATTCTGCAGTATTTTTCTCGCTCATATCTGCTGTAAATTCACAAAGTTTTTCAGTTTCTGTGACACGCAAATCCAAATTGTTGATTTTTGATTCCATAGCTGTTATTTTAGAGTTTATAGTACTCACAGTGTCACCAACTGACTGTAGCTTTTGCTTAATTTGTTTGACCTCGTCTAGGAGTTCAGACGCCCAAGATGGTTGGGTAGGGATGTTGAAAGCTCCGCCATTAAATTGTGAGTGGGTGGGGCTTGTCATGTATGGAGCCATGGCGAACGGTGGTTGTGGTGGGAATGCCATTGTCAAATATGTATTAGAATAGTTTTCGTAGCTTTCTAAGTCACTTACACATTGCACATCCCGCTGTCTATGTTTCTTTGTTGACTGACTTGTTTTTGTCTCTACACACGTATTACTTCCATGTACATTATTGCACGAAACACTCGTGTAGTCCGATAACAAAGGCGAGGTAGCTGGACGTTTATTTTTCCTTGTTTTTGTCGATGTTGAGTTATTAACCGGTGTTTTATTATTATCCGACATTAGCTAGGTATATCAAGAAGTACATTCAACTATTTAGTAATCCAAAAAGTCCTTTATAACTTGTAAATTTAATTTTTTTTCACAGAGCGGTAAAATTTTACATCTCACTGTACACTTGTCACGTGATCTTTTTCATATAATAGTGAACGAAAAGGAAATCAACGCAAGCACAACAAAAGCAAATGCATACAATGCCACTTTAGGGGCTCCGTAGTTCACATGTTTTCTTTCGAAGAATAAGAGTTTGTCAATAAGAATTCAACCCAGTATCTAATATAGAAGTATAATTTTATAAAGTGTAGGGAATGGCTATCGATAAGTACTCACTTGGAAATACTTCCACCTTTGTACCATAGTCTTGTGGTTAGATTCGTAGTATGAACATTGTTCAGTTTGTCTAGAATGGCTTGATAGTTTCTGTCAATCTCCACACAGTGATCTCCCCTTAATTCTTCTGCCAAGGGAGGTAATCACTGTGAGGAGTTTGAGTTTGTGTTTGTCTGATGTATGGTCCAGACAGCGTCGGTCCTTCCGGAAAAATAGTGCAACGTGATGTTGATATAGTCTTCACCATTCGCTGCTCCTGTACACTGTAATTATGAAAATATATTTCTTTTCATTAGAGCACATTCTGCCACAGAAACAAATGATTTTTTTCTTCTTTAGAAAGTGCAAACATGAATTTTGTTACGTTTAAATGAACATGGATTTTATTACGTTTAAATGATGTTTTTTTATGTTAGATGCTTGTTACCTCAAGAAATAGCAAAGAATATGAAATAATTTGTCTTAAAGGTACCAAAATATAAACAAAGTAGTATTTTGACTTCCATACACAATAAATCACTACAAATGCACTTATTGCTAAAAAAGGCGACAGATGAAAAATATGAGTCAGGTCATTGGCCGACTTTTTAGAAACTATAAAAGTAAACCAAAAATAAAAAGAAAAGGTTGTGAGGAGTCAAAATAAAAATATTTCTGAGGCATAAAGGGCCTTTAATGTCGGTATCGTTTCGTTTATGCGATTCATTTAAGGTATTAATGATTTTCAACAAAACAAAATAATAATTATGACAATATTGTTTAAATCACTTACAGGAATAGAGGATAATTTATAGTTGTATGAACACTATACTGAGTAAGTTGAACGTGTTGTATAAAATAATATTACGTCAGTTTCCATATCGCCAAAAAAGGTAGGTACCCTCGAAGCGGGTAATGATTTATTATGATCCAAACTGCAATAAATGACTAATATTATCAAGCGTGATAATTGGTCTCGGATACTGAACCTAATGGTCATTAAATTTGTCTTTGACTGCATATCCAGAAATCATGTGGGATCAGTAGTCAGTCACCAATGGAGAACTGGTAATTACGGGTTAGTTATCCAGAAAAGGCGGTATTTGGTTTCAGCCAAAAGGGCCCTTTTCCGACACAGGGCATACATTGCTTAGCAGTCGTCTTATTTGTTTTAATTAGTGATGCTTATTTAAATATAAACTGATTCTGTAATGGTGGCTATATTTTAACCCCTCAGGCAATGACTGTCTAATTACAATACATTTAAAACGTTCAACTTTACAGCTATACTAAGGTGTTAAAATTCGATTGTATAAACCAATTGTTGGCCATTAATGTGCTAATGTATATAGGACTTTCCAAAATAGTTATAAATCAGAGCGGGCGCTGTGGTCCAGTGGTAACACTGTCTGACTACGAATCTAGGGATTGCGAGTTCGATCCCCCGCTACTCCAATAAAATTACTAACAATCTTTGGGTTAAAAACACACACATACACCACACACACATTACACTACACAAACACACATACACCACACAAACATCACACATACATCACACCACACATACACACACATCACACCACACAAACACACACACACACATACATACATCACACCACACAAAAACACACATCACCACATACACACATCACACCACACATACACCACACACACATCACACCAAACAAACACACACACACACCACACATACATACATACATATACCACAGATACACACACCATACACACATCACACATACACCACACATACATCACACCACACATACATCACACACACAGACGCACACGCATCACATCACACAAACACACACACACCACACACACATCACACCAAACACACACACACGCACACACGCACATACATATACCACAGATACGCACACATACCACAGATACAGATACCAAAGATACACACATACAAACAGACACACATACACCACAAATACACTGCACACACATCAGTTACCACACATACATCACACAACACACACATACACCACGCACCACACAAACACATATAATACCAAACAAAAGCACATAACAAACAGACACACATACACCACACACATCACACCACACATACACCACAGATTACACACACCACAAAACAATCACCCAAAAAAGTCCCCCCAACAAAAAACATTTT